>NW_006198305.1:2080550-2120275 GCF_000334495.1 Tupaia belangeri chinensis
AGAGAGAGAGAGAGAGAGAGAGAGAGAGAGAGAGAGGAGGAAAGGTGAGAAATCACCTCCTGGGGGGATGGCCACACTACAATTCCTTCTCCTCTGTTCTCCTGGGATCTTGGGCATATACACATACATGCCTAGCATGGGTTTTAAGTCACCAGGTCTGGGACTTGAACTGTGGTCAGCCACGATGGAGTCCAGCGACGTAACCACTACACCACCTACTGGCTCCATCTTCCATATATCTGAATTGTTATACTAATGTAGCTGAAGATCATTTGTGAGCAAGGCCATGGGAATTCCAATCAGTTCTGGCCAATGAGGTGTGAGCATTGCCATGTGCCACCATGAGACAGAACATTTAGTGGCTGTGTGAGGTCCTTTGGGATGGTCTTTTTCCTCCCGCTGATCCTGCCACAGTAACTGGTTATGTTCCAGGATTAGCTGCTCTGTCAGCCTGGAGCCTAGTGAGGGGATGACACAGAACAGAACCCCGATCGACTATGATGGGCATTTAGCATGAGCAAGAATCCAGCCTTTGTGCATATTTTTTAGTTTAGTTTTTTTTCTTTCACTTTTCATAGAGTGTGTGCTCTTATCAGAGAGACAGAGAGAGAAAGGGAGAAATCATTTCCCAGGGGGGATGGCCACACTGTAATCCCTTCTCCTCCATTTTCCTCTTGGGATCTTGGGCATGCACGCACATGTGCCCAACATGATTTTCAAGCCATGGAGTCCAGGACATGAATCACTGTTAGCCATGTGGGAGTCTAGCACCTTAACCACCATGCCACCTGCAGGTCTCTCCAACCTTTGTATTGTAAGCCACTGAGATTTGGAGTTCTTATTGGGTCAAAACTTAACCTCCTCTGATCATTAAAAGCATCCATTGGAAAGTAAATTGAAGTAAAAAGGAACTTGTCTCTTGGGCAGCTCATAGACTTGGAGACACAGAATATCTGGGTCTTAGGTGTCAAGGGAGCTCCAAGACTCTGGGTCAGTTATTCACAGGCTGATACCGGCATAAACCAGCTGTAGCCATTTTCTGTTCCTGCGTTACTCCATCCAGGGTCCTGGAAGAGAAGGTTGTTTTGGCTTAGTTTGCTGCTCCCTTAGTCAGGAGGTGGGGGCCTCAAGGGATAGTCCCAGTAAAACTGTCCCCAGAGAAACATGGAGGTGCTCGTTAACTCTGCACGTCCACTGTCTGGAGGACAGAGTCCATGCTCTGTGGGTGTGCACATGCCCCTGGAATGCCGTTTCATAGATTGGGGTCTATAGCTTGGGGAATCCATTATGCACTTTGTATTTGAACATATCAGAGGCTGCCATGGGTGCTCCAGTTTGCTGAGGGCGCCTTCCAGCCATTAGGCCAGCAGCTCTCAGTCCTTACTGTATGTCAGGTGCAGCAGGGAGAGGGAGCTTTTGTGTAAAATGACCAGTGCTTAGACCTTAACCCTGAGATTCTAATTGAATTGTCTGGTGAGCCTGGACATCGGAGTTTATTTACAGGGCCAGCTTCATGGTGCTGTTCAAGAGAAACTGGGTCCCACATGGTGGCTGTGGTTCAAATCTCTGACCTGGTAAGCTTAAAATACACTGGTTACATATACAAGTGCCTGGGGTCCAATAGGCTGGAGGACCGGATGAAGGGGATCATGACATGATCAGACCATGTGAAGGGTGCTTCTGTCCTTGTCTCTCTCTCTCCTCTCTCTCACATGAATTAAACAAAAAAAAAAATTTTTTTTAGAGGTTTTTGCTATAGGGTGCATGTGTTCACCAGAAAGACAGAGAGACAGAAAGTAAGAAATGACCTCCCAGGGTGCATGGCCACACCACAATCTCTTCTTCTCCATTCTCCTTTTGGGATCTTGGGCATGCATGCATACATGCCCAACATGAGTTTAAGACACTGGGTCTGGGACTCGAACTGTGGTCAACTACATGGGAGTCCAGCAACGTAGCCATTACGCCATCTGCTGGTCCCAAACAAAAAAAATTTTAAGGGAAAAAAAGAATGTATTTATAGCTCTCTGGGTTAACTAATCTGTAACCAGGGCTGAGTGACTTTGCTTCAGGCCCTTAACCTGGCCAAGCTCCACCATGGCACCTAATCACTAAGGGGTGGGAGGGCTGCATACGGGGTGTCCCTCTCCTGTAGATTTACTGCCAGAAAGAAGTTAAGGCTGCTTTTTTATTTTTCCTCTAGGAGTTTAAGGTATGTTTTCTGCAATCGCTTAGTCTCATTACATTTCCCCAAGTGAAATGTTAGTCTTGCTGCTAGACTGTTCTCCTAACCTACTCAGTACTCAAAGGAAAAGAAGAACCAAGAAAATTTGGGGCTGGAAACCCATTCATCCTCCTGTCGTTTCGTCCTCTGCTGGAGCTGCCTTGGTGACCCTCTAAAATCTCACTTACCCCCTATTCCCTGATAGAAAAAAAAAAAAAGAGACGTATCAAAATACTGCAGGTATAGATCCCCGTGCTACACACGCGTGGTCCAGCTGCACCTCTGGCTCGTGGTTGCCAAGCCTTGCAGGGGTTAGAAGTGCCCCTTCAGCGCCTTGAACCACCCCACCCTACCCACCCCCCCGGAAAACTGTCACAGCATTAAGCTAGAGGTGAGAGATACCATGTGAAGAGTGTCTTGCTTTATTTTTGAGTTGCAGTTATCACGAGATCTGTTACTGTTGAATCACCTGATCTCTTCCATCCCAGCTTAGCGCAGTTCCTTCAGTAGCCTTGTTCCTCCGTTACCTGCCAGAGAACTGAGGAAGAAAGGCTCACTCCAGTTTTGGAGAGTCATTCTGGGATGTGTGGCCTAGGGTTCCTTGCATGTTGGAGGTGGAGACATTGATAGACACATCCACTTGGCAGAGGGCCTGCCTCTGTGTGAGGAGGAGGAAGTGGTAACCCTGGGCAGCTGAGCCCCCTCCATGTGATTGCCAGCTGCCACCAGCCAGCTGGAGGGGACAGGAAGCAACCGTCACAGTTTGAGTGGGAGGCCAGCACATGATTCCCCTGCTGTAGCCTTACGTTGGTGTCTTGTTCCAGGCACATGGCCACAGCGACAGCCCATGTCGCTCCAGTGGATATGTTTAGGTACATGCAGCATCCTTGCCATTTCCCTTTTTGCTTGTTTGGCTCTTGGATATGTTCTTAAATACATTAATGAGCCCCAAGCAAATCACTGAATCTCACTCTGTCTCCATTTTTCTCTGATTACAAGAGGGATATCATTGGTATTACCTAAGTTTCTATACATTTCTTTAGAAGTTTTGGGGCTGGTAGGTGGCGTGGTGGTTAAGGACACTGGGCTCCCACATGGTTGACCATAGTTCGAGTCCTGAACCTGGTGGCTTGCTTTCTCACTCTCTCTCTCTGTGTCCCTCTCTGGTCAAATTAAAATAAATAAATAGGGGCCAGCAGGTGGTATGGTGGATAAGGGTGCTGGATTCCCACATGGCCAACCATGGTTCAAGTCCTGGACCTGGTGGCTTGCTTTCTCACTTTCCCTTTCTCTCTCTCTCTCTTTCTCTCTTCAAATAAAGAAAAATAAATAACAATAACAAATGGAAATAAATAAATAAATCTTTAAAAATAAATAAGTAAATAAAGTTTAAAAAATAAATGTAAAAAAATGTTTAAAAATAATTATTTAAAAAAAAAAAAGATATGTATCATAGTTTCCATACTAGAAGGATAGTCAATACTACGTGACTTTCCAAAGGGAACATTTTCACAGGAAAAAACTCAAAAGCTCTATATGATTATCTTGGAGGGCAGATTGTAATAGGCACATAGCACTGAGTATATCCAGACTCCGACTGGGAGTTGTGAGGCCCTGACTTCAACACTACCAGTGGGCCCTTAGGCTCTCTGTTCCTGTGCTAACCTACCTATGGACCTGGAGGTTCAGTAGCCTGGCAGTTAGAAATAGTCTTTGAAGTCAGGCCGACTGGGGTTTCAGACTTGTTCTAGCAGTCATCAACCATGAAAACTTGCATGAGTTTCCTGGCCTTGTATTGGCCTGGGTTCCTTCCTCTGTAAAAGGGGGACATAAGAATTTGCATGAGTTGTTTCACATCCTGAAGTCCTCAGTTCCCTTAGGTATAAAGTGATTGTACTCAACCTCTCTCTCTCTTCTAACTCTTTATGTAAATCTTAAAAATTTAAGAAAGGCATCAGTGAGTAAACTCCACCCTAACATTCGTCCCTCTGTGACAAGCACCCCATCTTCTAAATATGTGGAGAGGGAGTGGACACTTTCCTTATCAGTTCTATCCTGAGACTCTACAGTTCATGTTTTACTGTTTCTAAATTTAGGCTGCATCCTGTGTGAGTTCTAACACAACTTTATTGATAGACACAAAATTTGAGTTTCATATTCTTTCTCTATGTCATGAAATACTATTCTTTTCAGACATTTAACATTGTGAAAACTATTCTTGGCTCTTGGGCCATATGTAAGCAGGCATCAGCCCTGGTTTGTTAACTCATGACTGTATCTTTTTGTCCTCTCCCCCTTTTTTTTTGGTCTATTTCTTTATTTCTTTCATGAGAGAGACAGAGACAGAGAGATAGTTACCCCCGCAGGATCTTCATACTATGTACACTCTAATCTCAGCCAGCCTGGGTCATGGGCATATGCCTGACGTGCTGGAGAAGGTCCTGAGACCTAAGCCCAGGATTTTCCCATCTGTGTCCAGTTGTGTTACTATGATGCCAATGCCTGGGCTCTACTGGCCTGCCTTTTTCTTCTGGCAAAAGAAACTTACTGAACGAGCCTATGGGCTGATGTTTAAAGGAGCTGGGTCTCACATGACTGACATGTGGTTGGAGTCCTTGACCTAGTGGCTTGACAACCATGCCATGTGTATGTGTGTATATGCCCAAAATCCCCAAAGGAGGGAGACTAGAGAAGAAGGATTGTACCAGTGCCTTCTGGAAAATTATAAATAAATAAATTAATTAATTAAAAAAAATAAGGCACTTACCAGCAACCGGTCTGTAGCATGAGTGTCTTGGCCTCTGTATGTGTAAGAATTTGGCCTGGCTTATCTGCTTATCCTATATGCATTTCACGAGTATTTGCTTAGATGATACCTTGCATGACTGAATTTTACATTAACTTAAATTTAGAATATTCATTATTACTTATTGTCTTCAAAGAGGTCACACAATGATGAGACATTAAAATTAATGTTCAGAAGGGACCAGCAGTTAGCGTAATGGCTATGTCGCTGGACTCCCATGTAGTCGACCGTGGTTCGAGTCCTGGAGGTGTAGACTTCAATGTTGATTATCATATGAAAGAGCTAATAAATCCATAGTGTATCTTACAATTCAGAGGCCTTGAATGGAGGAAATACAGTGGCCACAGTTCCCCCAAGAAATGGGGCCCTGGCTTTCTTACCGAGTCTTCCTGGCCTTGCTGTCTTGGTATGTCCCTTCATCCTAAGCCCTAGCTCCTATAGAAAGGTGCCCTGGACCTCTCTGGACTGACTAGAGGCTATTCTCCTGCTTTCCATCACACCCTGTGCAAGTTTTTCTATGGGTCCTAATCTCAGTGTAATTGGGTTCCTCATTTGTTTGTTGGTATGTGTCTCTTCCAGACTGAGTTCTTCAGGAAGAAGAATTGCATCCTACCTTTGTAGTTGGACTAACAGCACAGACTTCGCAAACTCTAATATCCTTGAATGATGGGAAAAAACCAGTGGATTTCTATGCTGACCATATGGTTCCTTTTTCACATCAACTACCAGTGTGGCCCTGTGATAAAACATCTTCAGGAGTCTGAGGGCCCTCCCAAGTTCAATACGTGCTTTTGCCTTCAGTTGAGAGCTAACCTGATCATCTGGATAAAGGGAATATCCAAAAAAAATTAAAAAAGAAGAAGAAGAAAAATTGCTTTTTATGACTCAGTTTCAGCAATTAAAAAAAAAAACAAACAAACAAACAAACAAAACACATGGGCCAGCTGGTGGTGTGGTGGTTGAAGTGCTGGACTCCCATATGGCCAACTGCAATCCAAGTCATGGACTTAGTGCTTGCTTTTTCACTTTCTCTCGCTCGTGCTCATGACCTGTAGCAAATTTAAAACTAATAATGCTGAATAAAATTAAATAATCTAAGAAAAAAAACTCAGTAAAGTTAGTCAAAGTGAGTACAGTGCTTAGGAATCTTTGGAAGAAAGATACCGATGTCTATTCACTGGTCATGCGAGGCCCCAGATGTACTACACCAAGTTACAAGGGCACCGCATGGGTCCCCAGGTGTATTGTGTGTGGCTGCAGGCTATTTAAAAATGCCCTCCTCAGTCTAAAATGCTAATTTTCTTTCTTTTTTTTGAGAGAGATTTGTGCTATAGGGCACATGCGCTCTCCAGAGAGACAGAGACAGAAAGGGAGAAGTCACCCCTCGGGGGTAAGGCCACACCACAATCTCTTCTCCTCTATGCTTCTCTCAGGATCTTGGGCACACACACACACACATATGCGCCTGGTGTGAGTTTTAAGTGGCTGGGTTTGGGACTCAACTGTGGTTGACTATGTTGGAGTTCAGTGATATAACCATTATGCCATCTGCTGGTCCCCCAAAATATTAACTTTCATTTGAGGTAAAATCTCCAAGTTTTGCTGAAATTCTCAAATAAATACTCTGCTTCCACATGAGCAAAGACATGGCTGAGACCTGATTCTTGTTTCCAAAGTACAATGTTCAGGCCTAACAGCTTTCTCCATCTTGCTCCCACTTAGCCACAGAAATTTCCTGTTCATTGTATCCTGAGAATAGTTTGGATCTGTTTTGCGCTGGGTTATTATAATTTGAGAAATCATGAGTTTGCAGCATTGAAAAAAGTAGTTATATTTCATGTAAACATGTATATTTTTATTTTAGATTGGTAGGGTGGAGTTAAGCCAGGAAGAGGGAAGTGCTGATGGCTGAAGAGATTTACAAAAGGGTAAAAAAGATAAAGATAGAGTCTCATTTCCCCTTCCTCGTGATAACTGCTAGTATGTTTCAACTAGTCTCTTTTCATGGCATATATTTCAAACATTTTGTTATAAAAAGTAGAACTTTTTTTTTTATACAAAATGAACTAAAAACACCCTGAAATCCACCACTCAGCTAAACAGTGTGACTATAATAATGGCTTTTGTCTTTTTACCCTGCATATAAAGGCTAACACTGAATATACACCACAGCATAGCATTTTTCTAAGCAAAACAGCACGAACTTCAGTTTCTTGGAACAAAAACCTAGCATACAGAGCTCTTCCACAAGTCCTTTATCTCAATTTTATTTATGAGCATTTTCCCTTTTTTTCCCCCTATTGCTAGAGGGTGCATATGCTCCCCAGAGAGAGCACCTCCAATGGGGCATAGTTGTGCCACAATCCTTTCTCCTCTCTTCCTTTCACTCTTCAGGAATTGATGCACATATGCTCAAACATCTGGCATGATTTTCAATCTGCTGGGACTGGGATTTGAACTATGGTCAGACATGTGGGTCCAGCTCCCAATGTTCAGTGCTTAACCACTGTGCTATAGAGCTGGCCCTAAACTCATGATATTTCACCAAATAGTCCCATTAGAATTTTTTTTAAAGAATTATTTTATTTATCATTATTATCACTTTCTCATTCTGAACAGAGAGAGAGAGAGAGAGAGAGAGAAGGAAAGTGAGAAACCAAGCTGCCAGGTCCAGGAGGCATACCACCACGGTCAGCCATGTGGGATTCCAGGGCATTTAACCATCACATCACCTTCTGGTCCCGTCCCATTAGAATTTTAAATAGATGAGTGAAATCATAAATTAATTTGGGAAGGTCGACAGGTTGGTTTCTCATTTGCAGGAAGCTGGTGGGTCTCTTAGTCATCTAATTTTGCTCATAAACCTAACTAGGCTGAAAGACATTAGCTGGGAAGTGGCCTTAACAGGAAGGCAGGCACCAGACCTATGACAGGCACTCATTAAGCCTGGCTTTTGTAAGGAAGAGGGCAGAAATTATGAGAAAGACAGGCACTCCCCCATGAGAATTTATAAACTAGATTTATTATGAAGTTTATTATGAGGCCTAGATTTATTTTGAAGTTTTACTCCTGGATGGATCTGCCCTGAGGGAAAGTGAGGTATGTTTGACTCAGATCCTGCTGTCTGGTGAAGGGGCATGGAAGGGCTGGATGGTGCTGCCATTGTCCTGTTCTACCTCCCTCCCTTCAATGGGACAAACTACCTTGGCAGGAGCTCCACTGGGAGCCTCTCTGGGATTCTCCCTGGGGCTATGTGGAACAGCAAGAGGCACATAGGTCTTGTAATAAGGAGACCTAGGCTTGGGAACCAGCAGTTAGCGTAATGGCTATGTTGCTGGACTCCCACGTAGTTGACCTCAGTTCGCGTCCCGGACCAGGTGTCTTAAAATTCACACCGGGTGCGTGTGCGTGTGTGCCCAAGATCCTGAGAGGAGAATGGAGGAGAAGGGATTGCGGCGTGACCATCCCCCCTGGGGGGTGATTTCTCACTTTCTGTCTCTATGTCTCTCTCTGTCTGGTGAGTGCATGCGCCCTATAGTGAAAATCTCTCCAAAAAAAAAAGGAGACCTAGGCTTGAGAATTCATGGCTGTGCAATCTTGGACGTACTTCTTAGCCTCTGTGATCCTCATCTGAAACAAACTCTATAGGATTGTTGTTTCCATTAAATGAGATAATAACATAAAATACCAGTTTAGGCCTGGCACATGATAATACTCAGTGAATAGTGGCTATTAGTATTAGTAATTAAATTATTATTATATATATATTTTTTTAATTTCTTTTTTAAATTTTTATTATCATCATAATCTTCTTTATATTACATTGGATTACATATAACTTTACAGTGTATTACATTGCTTTTTCAAAAGGGAATGCCAAAGCGTTTGATAAAATACAACATCCTTTTATGATTAAGACTCTCAGTAAGATTGGTATAGAAGGGTCATTTCTGAACACAATAAAAGCAATCTATGAAAAACCTACAGCTAATATTATACTGAATGGGGAAAAGCTGAAAGCTTTTCCTCTGAAAACAGGTACTAGGCAAGGCTGCCCACTTTCTCCACTGCTCTTTAATATAGTACTGGAAGTCTTAGCTATTGCAATCAGAGAAGAGAACAGTATTAAAGGCATTCGAATAGGCAAAGAAGAGTTGAAAATATCTTTATTTGCAGATGACATGATGGTATACTTAGAAGACCCAAAGGTATCCATGAAAAAACTGCTTGAAGTAATAAGTGAATACAGTAAGGTGGCAGGATACAAAATCAATATCCAAAAATCTATAGCATTTCTATTTATGAACAACAAGTTGAATGAAGCAGAGCTGAAGAAAGGAATCCCTTTCACCGTAGCCACAAGATGTATAAGATATCTAGGGATAAACCTAACTAAGAAAGTCAAAGACCTTTATAAAGAAAACTACGAGAATCTTAAAAAAGACATTGAAAGTGACATAAAAAAGTGGAAGGACATCCCATGCTCCTGGATTGGTAGAATTAACATAATCAAAATGGCAATTCTACCCAAATTAATCTACATGTTTAATGCAATTCCAATCAAAATACCAGAGATATTCTTCAGAGATCTGGAAAAGACAATTATAGAATTTGTCTGGAACCATAAAAGACCTCGTATTGCAAAAGCAATCCTGCGTAAGAAGAATGGAGTAGGAGGCATATCACTCCCTGATCCCAAGATATACTATAAAGCTGTGGTCATCAAAACAGCATGGTATTGGCATAAAAACAGACATGTGGACCAATGGAAGAGAATAGAGACCCCAGAAATAACTCCCAAAGCTTATAGCCAACTGATCTTTGACAAAGGATATCAGTCAATCCATTGGGAAAAGGAAAACCTCTTTAGTAAATGGTGCTGGAAAAACTGGGTATCCACCTGCAGAAAGATGAAACTGAACCCCCATCTTTCACCATTAACAACAGTCAACTCAAAATGGATCAAAGATCTGAACCTAAGACCTCAGACAATAAAACTACTTGTGGAAAATGCTGGGGAAACTCTGGGAGACATTGGAGTAGGCAAAGACTTCTTAAATAAGACTCCCAAAGCACAGGCAATAATCCCTAAAATAGACAAGTGGGACTATATTAGACTAAGAAGTTTCTGCACAGCAAAGGACACAGTAACAAGTGTGAACTGACAACCCTCAGAATGGGAAAATATTTTTGTTATTATATATATTTAAAAATTTGCTATAAGGTATATGTGATCCCCAGAGAGAGATAGAGAGTGAGAGAGGGAAAGTGAGAGGGTACCTCCCTTCAAGAGGGATGGCCATGCCACAATCCCTTCTCCATTCTCCTCTCAGCATTTTGGGCACACATGCACATGCACCTGGCATGTTTTTCAGGCTACTAGATTTGAACTGTGCAGTTGCCCATGTGGGATCTAGCTGCCTTCATCAGCACATTAATGGCTGGCCCTAAGTTACTATTCTTTGGTGGTGATGTGGATCAAAAGAAGTTTGGGAACCAGCAGTTAGTGTAATGGGTATGTCACTGGACTCCCACATAGTCGACCACGGTTCGCGTCCCGGACCCAGTGGCTTAAAACTCACGCCGGGCGCGTGTGCGTGTGTGCCCAAGATCCCGAGAGGAGAATGGAGGAGAAGGGATGGTGGCATGACCATCCCCTCTGGGGGGTGATTTCTTGCTTTCTATCTCTCTGTCTGTCTGGCGAGCACACGCGCCCTATAGCGAAAACCTCTCCAAAAAAAAGAGAAGAAGTTATGGATATGAAGAGTTAACAGAAGGCTGGCCCGTAATACAGCCATTAAGCTCGGGCATTCAGAGCCACACTGTGTACTGCACTTAGACTTCCAGCTTCAGTAGGTTGAAAGACACATCAAGCACTTGCATGTGCTTAAAATCCGATGGGTTAAAGAAATGGACAAAAGATTGTAGCATAACCATGTCCCATTTGGGGTGGTGATTTTCTCTTGCACGTGTGTAAGCACATGTGCTCTCTAGCAATTAAAAAAAATAGTTAACACTACCTGGCACATATGAGCTACTGTTATTGTTAACATTGCACTGTTATATTGAGGTTGTTATTGTTGGTGTGGTGTTTAGGTATTCCACACAGGGCCCAGTACCACTTAGATACGAAGCATTAGCTGTGAACTGTGGTGGCTGGTGCTCTGGGCTGTCCCTCACCTGCCTGTGGAGTGCTGCCCACAGGACCCCTGGTGGACTTGGCTCCGGGCTTGCACTCCAACTCCAAGAACTGAACCTTCTTCCAAGATCAGGCTTCCCAGCCATAATGATGTGGGGGCTTGCTCAGCTCAGGGCCAACCACCACCTCTCCTTGCCCTACAAGCCCCCAGCCCACTAAAGGGTAAGATTGGGGAAGCAGCCCTTGCCTCAGCTGGGAGATTGGAGGCCTGAGGTTCTGATTCCCCACCCACTTCTGAGTTGCGGTGCAATAAGCAACCTTTTTTGGTTGTCCCTCAAAGTATCCTTTCCCTCATCTGTACAGTGGGGTCAATATAAGGTAGCAATTGCTTCCTCCCAGGGCTGTGGGTTGAATAAGAGAATGTAGAGATGGCATCTGAGGTACAGCAGGCCCCAGCTAGGGATGGCCAGCTAAATTCTACTCTAGATAAACAACAAGAATGTGTGTGTGTGTGTGTGTGTGTATGTATGTATGTATGTATCCGAAATATTCACAGTGTGTGTATGTGCGTATGTGCGTATGTGGATGTGGGGGCTTGCTCAGCTCAGGGCCAACCACCACCTCTCCTTGCCCTACAAGCCCCCAGCCCACTAAAGGGTAAGATTGGGGAAGCAGCCCTTGCCTCAGCTGGGAGATTGGAGGCCTGAGGTTCTGATTCCCCACCCACTTCTGAGTTGCGGTGCAATAAGCAACCTTTTTTGGTTGTCCCTCAAAGTATCCTTTCCCTCATCTGTACAGTGGGGTCAATATAAGGTAGCAATTGCTTCCTCCCAGGGCTGTGGGTTGAATAAGAGAATGTAGAGATGGCATCTGAGGTACAGCAGGCCCCAGCTAGGGATGGCCAGCTAAATTCTACTCTAGATAAACAACAAGAATGTGTGTGTGTGTGTGTGTGTGTATGTATGTATGTATGTATCCTAAATATTCACAGGACAGTCATACACTAAAAAGAAAAAAAAAATGTGCTGTTTTTCTGAAATTCAAATTTAACTGGAAATCCTGTGCTTTTATTTGCTAAATCTGGCACCTGTGTCCCCAACAAATTTCAGTTCCATTCTCTCCTACTGTATATAAGCATGAATTTGTGACCTGAAACCTCCTGATTCATTGTGAGGATCTCGTTAATTCCCATAAACTCATTTAACTACCAAATGCTTATTGGGCCAGTACAGAGGTGCTCAGTGACAGAGGAACTTTCTGGCTTGGTGTTATGAAGTGCCCTGAGAGAGGTCAAGGGCTGGGAATGTTGAAACATGAGCTGTTGGTCTGACAGGGGCCATTCGGTTTCCTGGTCTTTTGAATTGGAAATTCTAGAAGGACTGCATTTGGTCTTTCTCAGGAGCTTAGCGTGGTATCTGTCACCTCTCCCTGGGACTCCAGGATGGCCACACAGCGCAGAGAAAGAGCTGGGTCACTCACAGTTCAGGGGAGAAGCAGGATTATCACCTCGGGCCTGGAAAGCCTCACCCATTCCAGTCCAAACCCCACTCCTGCCAGCTCCACTCACACCTGTCCACCAAAAACACTTTCTTCTGGTTCCCCTGGCACCTGAGCTCTCCCACCAGCCCCTCTGAAGGGCCTCTCTGGGTCCTTCAGAATTGTAAAGGGAGAGGGCACATGGTAGCCCTGGCCCACACCTCCAGATGTTCCCCAGGTACTGTGTGTCCTGAGCAGTGAAAGGGCCAGAGCCTGTGGTATCCACCCATACCTGCCTCGTCTTGCAGCAAAAGGTCTTGCCCTGTGGCTGGGGCCCTGCTAGGGTCGAAAGTAGGGGACAGTGGGTATCAGCAGATGGTGCAGTGCAGTCTCCTCCTGTCCTTCTGGGGTGGTTGCAGTGGGGAGTAGGACTCCTGGCAAAGCTCTGAATGATCTTCAGAAAGGGAGAAGGTTTCGAACTGGAAACTTTTTACACACTTACATCCAGGGCAAGTGACTTTGCACTGGCTGTTTACGTGGCTCTCATTCCCCCACGGGAAGAATAGAGGCCCCATGCAGAGCCCTGGCTCAAGCTCTGGTGCAAACACTTAACCTCAGATTAGGACTTCTCTGTGGCCCAATTCTCTCTCTCTGGAAATTTGGTATAAGAAGATGCCATCCTTCAGACTAGAAGGTGTCATAGTGGTTGATATGTTGAACTTCCACATAGTTGACCATGGTTTGAGTCCTGGACCTGGTGGCTTGAAACTCACACCAGGTGTGTGTGCATGCATGCACAAAGTCCCTAGAGGAGAATGAAGGAGAAGGGACTGTGGTGGGTGTGGCCATCCCCCGTGGGGTGGTGGTGGTGGTGGTGATTTCTTGCTTTCTGTCTCTGTCTCTCCAGAGAGCATACACATACACCCTATAGCAAAAATTTCTCCCAAAAGAAAAGAAAAAATGTCAACCTCCTGGGGTTTCTGTGAGATATAATGCAAAGGTATAATTGAAGCACTTATTCCAACACCTGGTATTAGTAAGAAAAGAAAAAGGGTAACCTAAAGTTGGGTTGAAATGAAAGATTTCCTTGATACTATGCTTTGTACAAATATGTGGAGGGTAGATGGTAGGCTCCACTTCTGCTCTGTTCTTTCTAGACTCTAAGAAGTGTGTGTGTGTGCACATGTGTGTGCATGTACATGAGTATGTATGGAGTATGGAGGGGTTGAGATTATCTCATGGACTTCCAGCAAAACCAACTTTTTTTTTTTTTTTTTTGGAGAGGTTTTGCTACAGGGCGCGTGCGCTCACCAGAAAGACAGACAGAGACAGAGAGACAGATAGCGAGAAATCACCCCCCAGGGGGATGGCCATGCTGCAATCCCTTCTCCTCTATTCTCCTCTCGGGATCTTGGGCACGCACATACAGGTGCCTGGTGTGAGTTAAGCCACTGGGTCTGGGACTCGAACCACGGTCGACTACATAGGAGTCCAGTGACACAACCATTATGCTAACTGCTAGTCCCACCACCTTGTTTTAATAAGCTTAAAGCTTGTCCTTGCAGAATGCTGGCTACCAGGCATACCCAAAAGGATGCACCTCAATGCCAGAGGGATTCTGTCACACTCGGGAAGGGCTAGCAAGTAATTTAATGATGCCTCTGTCCTTTGACCCAGATGGGTTTGCATCTGCGTGATGGAGGATCTAACTAGCAAAGATTCCTCCTTGTTTCTATGCTGACTTCTATGAAGACACAAAGGGAAGGTACCCCAATATGCTGACATGTAGGCATCTTGGAAGTGGAAAGAAAGGAAATGACATTTCTGGAATGTGACAAGGTCCCAGGTGCTCTATAAACATCACTTCATGTAATCTTCCCAGGAACCCTATATCATAGATAGCATTTTATCAGCCTAGAGGTTAGGCAGCTCCCCCAGTGTCATGTAACTTGTAAGTGGACAAGCCAGTATTCACACCCAAGACTGACTCTGCAGCTATCTTCCTGACAGACAAGAGGGCTTAAAAATCACAGCTCTGACCCCTCATTGCCCTGGGCAGATGCATCACAGTGGTAGTGGCACTCCTTCTTGCTGAATCAGGAGGCCGCCTTACTATTTTTCCAAGTTTAGCTGGCTGCTGCCAGCTGTAGGGTGGATGCTATGGTCTGAATGACGGTGTCCCTCCAGAATTCACATGTTGAAATCCTAACCTCCAAGATGGTGCGTTAGAAGGTAGGGCCTTTGAGAGGTGAATAGGTCATGAGGGCGCCACCCTCGTGAGTGGGAATAGTTCCCTTATGAAAGAGCACCCAGAGAGCTGCCTGTCCCTTCCACTTTGTGAGGACATGGTGAGAAGCTGCTGTCTATGAACCAGAAGGTGAACCCTCACCAGGCGCCAAATATGCTGGCGCCTTGGTCTTGGACTTCCAGCCTCCAGAATTGTGAGAACTGTCTGTCTATAAGCCACCCAGTTTATGGTGTTTGGTTATAGCAGCCGAAATGGACCCAAGATGGGTATTCAAACCAAGCCCATGGACTGTCCCATCACATTTTGAGCTGCCTTCCAGCTGTCACTGCTGAGTTCTTTGTGTCAGCTCAAGTGTGTTAATCACCTACCAGCCCCTGCAGAATACCTGGCTCAGGCTGGCAGGCCAGGTGTGTGACACACAAGGTGGCATCAGGGTTTCCTGTGAAGGTTTATTAATGGCGTGGGGAATGTTTTCATTAGCAATCCATACATTTCAGTTAATCACTGCCTTCTCCTCTGTTAAAACGTGACTACCTCTGGAATAGGTAAGGCCCATACTTTACTGCAAATTCATTTCTGGGTCACTTTCTTTGTCTAAAAGAATAGGCTAGCCTTTTCCAGATGTCTAGGGATACTGGCTGAAACCCAAAGCTTAGAATACTAGGTGATCACCCTTGCCAAGGCCTCACCCCTTGCAATGCACACACACACACACACACACACACACACACACACACACACACACATTTTAAAAAGAGGTGCTAGACCATCCATGCAGAACTGCTAAGAAGTGTCAAACCTGGTGCTGCAACTCCTGGTCTTGGCACATCAGCCACCTCCAGCTGAGATCTAAGAAAAGACTAATGATTGCTCAGAGTCCAGGATTTCTTTAATGAGAAGGAACGGGCAGGCTACCCCTCACAGCTCCAGGAGCTGAACATTAAACTATTTCTTGGGAGTTGCATACATTTCCACAATTCCTTTGGGCCAGGGCAGAATGTTTCTTTGGGGTCCGAGGTGAGACGCTCTCTTGGGAGACATCCAGACCTTAGGTTCTTGGAAGCATTCCATCTAAGATTTCTGTCTGCAGAGGAGAGGAGGCCTCAGCAGAAAGAGCCTTTATAGGGTGTTGCTTCAAGGAGCTGTGGAATTGTCACAGAGAGTTAGACCATGTTGTCTTAACCAGAGAGCGGGCATGCTGGGGATCCCTAGCAAGGGGTCTCCAAAAAACCCAAAGAAGACACCTTTAGGGAGCTAGGGAAAGACGCCTTTAGGGAGCTAGTGAAAGAACCTTCCTTAGGCAGTTGCTGGATAACAGGCCCTCAAAGATGTCTGTGTCCTAATCTCTGGAACCTATGAGTATGCTATTTAATGGGGAAAAAGAATTTTGCAAATGTGACTATTTTAAAGATCTTGAGATGGTGAAATTATCCTGGATTATTCAGGTGGTCTCAGTGTAATAGCAAGGGTCATTATAAGAGAGAAGATGTGAGGATGGAAGCAGAAGTCGGAGAGGAAAGAAGATACTAAGCCAATGGCTTGGAAGATAGAAGACAAGAATTCAGGCCAAGGAATGCAGGTTCTAGAAGCCCAACAAATCAAAGCAGAGGATTCTACGTTGTAGCCCCCAGAAGTACGGCCCCAACAACTAATATTAGACTTCTCTTTCTTCTTTTTTTTTTTTTTTTTTTTGCTATAGGGTGTGCACGCTCGCCAGAAAGACAGATAGAGACAGAGAGACAGCAAGTAATCACCCCCCAGGGGGGATGGCCACACCACAATCCCTTCTCCTCCATTCTCCTCTTGGGATCTTGGGCACACACGCACACACACCCAGTGTGAGTTTATGCCACCAGGTCCGGGATTCAAACCGTGGTCGACTACATGTGAGTCCAGAGACATAGCCATTACGCTAACTGCTGGTCCCTCATTTTAGACTTCTGTATCTCCATATCTGTAAGGAAATGTGCATCATTTTTAAGCCTTTAAGTTTGAAGCAATTTGTTCCAATATTCATTTTTAAGCATCTAGGTTTGAGGTAATAGTTCCAGCACCTTTCATGACCCAGAGACACACAAAACCAGAGTAGCATTGCCTGATAAAATACAGAATGCCCAAATAGTGCATGAGACATACTTATACTAAAAGTGTATTTACTGGGGGCCAGCAGGTGGTATAGTGTTAAGAAGCTGGACTCCCACATGTTTGACTGCGGTTCAAGTCCCAGACCTGGCAGCTTGCTTTCTTACTCTCCATCTCTCTCCCTCTGGTGAATGCATGTGCCCTTTAGAAAAAATAAAAAATAAAAAAATAAGTAAATAAAATTAAATAATTCTTTAAAAATTTATTTTTTGTTTACCTAAAATTCAAATTTAACTCGACATATTTTTTTTTTAGTTTTCTAAATCTGATAACTCTAAACCAGAGACGAGTAGAAAATGCATCTACTTATTAAAAAGACACTTTTATCCTTTACTTCCTACCTCTCCACCCAACATGGATTCCCTGAAGTGAGTGGAAAATGTGGGAGGAGAAAATAGAAACATGATGAGGAAGGGACAGAAAAGACCAAGACCCCCTCCTACCCCGGCAGGTTTCTGCGTTCTGGTCAGGCATGGGGTAGAAAATGAAGGTGAGGGAATAAACCTTGAATGGGTTTTCATTTCGATCCATGTTTTTATTTAAATTGGCCATGGAATGTTTAATATCTGAAAATCAGGATAGCTGATTACCACCTGAAAGTGACTGACTGCGTTGGTATTTCCCCAGATGCTGTCCCAGATGGAGAGGAACCAACAGGGAAGTTTGAGAGGCAGAGATAGGAGGCAGAGTAAAGGCAGCATTTACACAGCAAGGATCCAGTGGAGCCAATAAAGCGATTACACACTCTACCCTATCCCTGCTCTTTTCGGAAGTGAACTCATATTTTCTGGGAAGTGACATCCACATTTTACTGCACCATAATTTTACTATCATAAATTGCTTTTTTTCTGTGCTGGGAGGGATGGGTGGGGACCACAGTGAGGACAGAGGGTGAGGAAAAGGCCAAAAAGGTGGAGGAAGATGGTGGCCTATAGCGGATCGCAGGGATAAGGACTTGGCTGTGATCCTTCAGGGCCTGGACACCTCTGGAGACTGAGCCGAAGCAACTTGGTGAAGCAGTTGCTAATCTTGCCGTGAAGAAGGAAGACATGATGAGGTTATAAATATAACACCTGGAGTCTTCTGGACAGATCTCGTGAACATGTCTCAAAGCAGAGCTCCTGCCAGAATTCCACGTGACAACTAAGGCGCTGGCCACAGGGCAGTGTTTAGAACCATTCTCTCCACCTGAGTCTTCTTGACCTAAGCACATGTGAATGGATTCTGTCTGACTCACCCTGAACCTGACCTATTTGTGAAATGCTTTCTCTACAAAAAAGCTGGAGATAAGTGCAGAGAATTATACATTTATAATCCCAGTAGAGACAGGATCGCCTAACCCTCTCATTTTAGCTGCCCTCTGCCTTGCCGATGGTAGGTGCCTATTGAACAAAGGCTGGTGAGGGACTAATGGTCTCACTCACTTGCTCTAGCTGTGATTACCGGGAAAGTGGGTGGTGAGGGGGGAGTAGGGGGAGGGCATATAGATGGTCAGGCAGTCTACTAGGGGAGGGGAGGTGATCCCAGAGATCTGTTTCTGCTTTGCAGTACCCAGGAACTTCTATAGGATGGATGGGCCACCTGTGAGGTATCGGTGCAGTAGAGCTGGCTTGGTATAGGTGGGAAGAGCTGGACTTTTTGCTTGTATCTGAGCTTGGATTGTGTGTGTTGTGTGTGTGTGTGTGTGTATGTGTTTTACTTGCTGTGCATGTGTATGTGTGTATACATGTATATATGTGTGTGTGTGTGTTTTACTTAATGTATATGGTGATAGCTTCATCTCATTTTTTAGGACCTTTTTTTTTTTTTTTTTTTTTTTTGGGGTTTTTTCTCTCTTTTGCTATAGGGCACGTGCGCTCGCCAGAAAGAGAGCCAGAGAGACACAAAGCGAGAAATCACCCCCCGGGGGGATGGCCATGTCACAATCCTTTCTCCTCTCAGGATCTTAGGCACGCATCCACACATGCCCGGCAGAAGTTAAAGCCACTGGGTCTGGGACTCAAACCGCAGTCGACTACATGGGAGTCCAGCGACATAGCCATTATGCCAACTGCTGGTCCCAGGACCTGTTTCTTTGCCTACCAAATGGGCATAGTGACCTGCCCTCACGCCACTTAAACTGCATATAAGAGTAAATGAAATATGACATTGAAAGGATATTACGCACTGTAAATACTTTACAAAATTTATTGAAAGTGCTTGGAGAGTTTTAAATAAGTTTGCTGAGAAGTTGCCTTTTTTTCTGGGAAGAAGAAGAGGGGAGGCCAAGTTAATTCCTCATGGTAGTGATGCTAACAGGGTTTGGACTGGTTGCACCAGCCTGAGGCCCTCCAACTAAGCCAGTCTCTCTTCCCTCTGACCCGGTATTGTGTCTGAGAGTGGGGGCCCAGTGGGCCTTATGTCAGACTGGGTCATAACTAGAACTGTGACTGTTGATACTGCTGGTCCCCTCTGAGTGTCCCCTGAGAAGGTTCCCATTTATACCTCTGCACCTAGACTAGCAGGTGGCAATGCTCTGGGCTAAGTGGACATGGTGGAAAGTGGACAGCCTCTCTTGGGCTCTGCCATGAACACCACAAGCTGCCTCGGTCAGCAGCCACTGAAGGTGGAGCCTTAAAGGGGCATTGGTGGTGACCTTGGGGCTGGCCCAGGTGACAACTTGTTCTTACTTAGGGTACTGGCTACTTCGAAGGGCAGGTATGGGACTTCCTGTGCTGAGGCCGGGGTTGTCACTCTCCCAGCTCCCTTCACTCAAAGAGATGTGATTTGGCGGCTGAGTCATGTGCTCATTTTCCTGGTCGCCATCGACCCTGGGGGCAGGGGTGGAGCTGGCTCCCTCCACACCTGTTTTCTGCAACTCCTGATGTGAACAGAACACTTGGATTCCAGGGACTTCCCAGGTCTAGCTGGACCAGTTTAGATGGTGCCAGGGATCTGGCACACTGGAGGGCACTACAAGGTGAGAGAACTGAGAGGAGGCAGCCCTGCCTACACCACAGTCTTCTCGATGCTTCCTGCTGGGCTCTGCTACCAGCCCGGCGTGGCGGTCCTGGGCCTGCAGGTGAGCTGTTCTGGGGAGGTGGGAAGTGGGAAAGTTGGCTGTATAGAGCCAAGTGCCTGTGCTGACGAAGGCATCTCTCTAAGGACTTCAGAGCAGTCTTTTAGGATGTTGCAAGTCACGTTTGTTGACATCTGACATGCATAACTGTAAAGTCGTTTTCCCCTTTGTCTTTTGCTCTGAGCATTGGCTGAAAACACCCCAACATGTGGACAGGATTAGGTTAGTATAGTGGTTAGTTAAATACACAAGTTTGGGACCCAGGCAATCTGAACTCAATTTGTCTTTACTTCTTACTTCCTGAATGACTTTGAGCTAGGTGACTTAACCCATTTGTGCCTCAGGTTTCACATATGGAAAATGGGGTTAATCACAATTTCAACATCATAGGATTATTGTAATGAGGGGGAAAATGTGAGTTAATGCAAGTAAAGTGCTTATAACAAGGACTGGAGAAAGAAAACACTTTAGTAAGTGGTAACTATTGTGGTTTCTGCCATTATTTCAAGAACACATCATTGCTCCTTTTTTTTTTTTTTTTTTTTTTTGTATCATGGATCTGGTAGAAAATAGGTTGCAAACTGTGTGTCAGGTCTACCCAATTGGTTGTAGCTACCTGGACAGCTGTGTTGAGGATTCTGAGGCTGCTTAGTAAGGGGGGATTATACAATGCCCTATTAGTGGGGTGTGCTGTGGGTGAGGAACTGGGGAGTAGTGGTGTGGGTGCCACATAGTTTCATTCCTGTTTTGTGGCTTGTCCTGTGTTAAGGTGTTTTCTTTCCCTCTCTCTGTCCCAGCTCTGTTCTCCCCACCTGCCTTTGTCATCCTGATCTTTGGGTAGGCTTTTCTCCAGTAGCTCATCTGTAGAATCTGGCATCCAGGCAAGGTAAGAAACTTCCGAGTTTTGTTTGTTCTGTTATAGGGTGCATGTATGCACCAGACACAGAGACACAGAGACAGAGAGAGAGGGAAATTGAGAAAGCAACCCCTGGGGGGATGGCTCCACCGCAATCCCTTCTCCTCCTTTCTCGTCTCAGATTTTGGGCACACATGCACACATGCCCAGTGTGCTTTTTAAGCCGTTGGGTCTGAGACTCAACAGTGCAATTGACCACGTGCCTTAAACTCCATGCAATCTGCTGGCTTCAGAAACTTCTGCGTTGTCGTTTTTTTATTTTTTTTGGTGAGAATGAGAAGTCCACATAGCCTTATATTGAGGATGACACCAAACTCAGTGGGACACCTGCAGGTTCCTCTGACCTTACAGAAACCAGGAAGTTCTTCATTGAACAGGTTAGTCTTCCCTGCCCCAACCCCACCCCGCCCCAGGGGATTGTGGAATCTGAACACTGATTGTTAGTACAAGAACTTCTTGACAATCGTGGCAATCATTGACTTGTTAATCCATGCAGTTCAGGACCTTGTACTGGGTTCTGTTTCCACTCAGAGGGCAGTCCTTCCTGCCTGAGCACAGAAGCACAGCACCTCCATGGCCATCTTGGTTAGCAGGGTGCTATTCTGCCAGTTCTTGTGAGTTGTGCTCTGAGTCAGAGAGACCTGGATTTAGGGGCTGGCAGGGGGCATGGGGGGTAAGGCTCTGGAATTCCACATGGTTGACCATGGTTCAAGTCCTGGACCTGGTGGCTTGCTTTCTCACTTTCCCCGCTCCTCTCTCTGTCTCTTTCTGGTCAAATTAAAAAAAAAAAAAAAGATAATAAATAAAACTAAATAAATACTTATCTTAACAAAACGAACAACAACGAAACCCCAAAGAGACCTGGATTTGAAGTCCTCGTTCCATCTATTACTAGCATTATAATTTGGGTAAGTTGCTTACATGCTCTAAACCTCGCTTTCCTTGTCTATAAAATGAGTGACTAACCTCTAGCTGAAATGTGCAATCTCCCTCAATTATGAATGTAGGCAACAAAATGTATTACATGTGACTTCGACACCCATTCAGTCCACATCTTTTAGAGCTGTTAGACACATTTTGAAAAGTTGCCTCTGCTTGTTGCTCCTTCACATTGATGGGAGATGTTAAATCTGCTGCTAGAACTTGTTATTTAATATGTTAATAAGTAATCTTTTTTTTTCTTTGGAGAGGGTTTTGCTATAGGGCGCGCGCTCTCATCAGAAAGACAGAGAGAGACAGAGAGACAGAAAGCGAGAATTCACCCCCCAGGGGAGATGGCCATGCCGCAATCACTTCTCCTCCATTCTTCTCTAGGGATCTTAAGCATGTACACACATGTGCCTGGTGTGAGTTTAAGCTGCCGGGTCCGAGACTCAAACCGCCGTCAACTACATGAGAGTCAGCGACATGGCCATTATGCCAATTACTGATTCCAAGAATCACTTTTTTAAAAAAGAATTATTTATTTAATTTTATTTATCATTATTATTTCAATTTGACTGGAGAGAGACAGAGAGAGAGAAAGTGAGAAAGCAAGCTGTCAGGTTCAGGGTTCAAGCTGTGGCCAGCCATGTGGGAGTCCAGTACCTTAACCATGCCACCTGCCTGCCCTGAAGCGCATCTTTTGATACTTACATTTCAACATAATTGATTTCCTTTGAATACTATATATTTTATTTTATATATTTAAGAACATTATTTTCAGAAAAGGTCCATAAGCTTCACCAGACTGTTAAAGGAGTCCATGACAAAAAGGTTAAGAATTTACAGAATGTGGGGGCTGGCATGGTGTGATGGTTAAAGGTGCTTGATTCCCACACAGCTAACTGTGGTTCAAGTCCTAGACCTGGAGACCTGGCTTTTCTCTCTCTCTCTCTCTGTCCCTCTCTGGTCAAATTAAAATAAATAAATAAAGTTAAATAAAATAATTCTTTTTTCTTTCTTTCTTTTTTTCCAGGTGTAAACATGTATTTTTGTAAATTATCCTTTTTCAAACTGGATTCAGGCCTTGGCTGCTGCTTACATTTCTGGTACCCTCCTGAAAGGCTAAAGCGTACTGGGAGGCCAGTAGGCACCTGTGCCCATCGTAGGGAATTTATAATTGAGGAGCTGTAATTGCCCCTTGAGACGTGTTTAAAGTCTGAATGCAGAGGAATCATGGACCACAGCTGTGCCCTGATTTTCCATTTCTGAAAGTCACACTTAACTTCTGTTCTGAATTTCCATCTACCAACAGATACTGTAGAATTTAAATCATGGTATTTTCTAAAAAAAAAAAAAAAGAGAGAGAGAGGGAGAGGGAGAGGGAGAGGGAGAGGGAGAGGGAGAGGGAGAGAGAGAGAGAGAGAGAGAGAGAGAAGCCTTCCTTCATAGGAGACTGTTTTCTTATTCTCCTGCCTGGTGTCTTATATGTCGATGATCACAAAAACTTCTGGCTTCTCTTCATTATAGATCTGCATGGCTGAATATGTAAGGATGCTTGGACAATGAAAATTCTTCTCCCCACCCAATGGACCATAATTTGAAATTTTTCTGATCACTATTAAGTACTTCCACTTCCCGGAGTATGAAGAATTCATCAGCACTAGAGACCAGCAGGTGGCGTGGTGGTTAAGATGCTGGACACTCCCACATGGCTGACCACGATTCAAGTCCTGGACCTGATGGCTTGCTTTCTCACTTTCCTTCTCTTTCTCTCTGTGTCTCTCTCTGGTCAAATCAAAATAAAATGAATGAATAAATGAATAAAAGTAAATAAAAAAAAAGAATTCATCAGCACTAAACTTGTAAAGCTACTCATTCAAAAAGCGAAACAGAAGTCAGTCATCTCCTTGGGTTTCTACTGCTCCTGTTTTGGGGGTTCTCCAGCCCCAGTATCTGTCATGTAGCCAAACACGGCCATCACACATTGCCCAAATGCTTCCTCCAGGGAATCTCCCCACATGTGTAACTGGACCTCTGCTGTATGATCCAAATATTCATTCTTCCGACAGACTGGAGGGTACTTGGCCTTGACTGCCTTCTGCTCCTCAGTCAAACTGTAATCTCTGACATCTTCCTTTTCCTGTGCCATGATCACAGGGCAGGGCCGGACACCATACTTCTGCACTTTATCTCAATAAAAAAACTATTTAAAAAAAGTAATAAAAAGAATTTGCTGATGGAGAGGAAGCTCTCCAAGGCCACCTTTACTTCTTGAACTGTGCAATTGGTCATATGGGATCCAGCCACCTTCATCACTACACCACCAGCTGGTGCAAGACCACCCTCATTTCTCATACCCATTGTAAATAAGTTCTGGGGGGGACCCAAGATCCTATTCAGTTTTGAGATATCACTAGAAGGACTTACAGAATCAAACAAAAGCTATTATACTAGATAGTTATAATTCATCCAAGTGAAGGAAAAGGAGCCAAGAGAAGAGACGCGTGGAGCAGAAAGTTCTAGCAGTAAAGCTTCAGTTGTCTTCTCCCTGCAGACATGGGCACCATCAACTTTTTCTGGCAATGATATGTGACACAACACATGAGCGTTGCCACTTACGGAGCTTACCTGAGTCCTAGAGCCCAGAGTGTTTCCTGGGGTTCAGACAAACAGAGTAGATTACTACTGTGACTGACCTTTCCTCTTCAGCCCTGGTGAGGCTGAGCTGATGTAACATGGCTTACAGCCCCCACCATAAACCACATTGTTACACTGTCCAGTGTGGTCCCAGACCTTCCAGGCAAACGAAGACACTGATCAGGCAGGACATTCCAAGGCCTTTGAGATACCACCTAGAAGCCAATCGCAATGGTCAGACATTTCTTTGGGTAAGATCAATGCTTTTTAATTTTTTTTTTTTTTTTTTTTTTTTTTTTTTTGTGATAGGAAGTGTGTGCATGGAGAGAGCATGAGAGAGGAAGAGGGAGAAAGAGAGAAACCATTTTGAAAAGGGTCTTATCATGCCTATTCCCATCCCCAGCCCTCCGACTCCTCAGGATCCTGGGTGCCCACATGCATGCCTAGCATATTTTCAAGATAACCTGAAGATCTGAACTCATGATCAGCCTCGAAGCTTCCAGCCCTGCACTGCACTTGCATCACCACTGCCTCAGCAACTGGACCCAGGTAAGGTAAATTCTTTCCTGTGAAGTGCTGTACTCTTAAAACTTGCATGGAGCTATGAACTTAGGGTGGGTGGAGGTGGGTGAGTAGGCAGGGGAATCAGCTTACATTCAGTTGTAGCTACTGAATCACAATTTTGAGAAAGTTTTCATTTGCTTTATTTTGTTTGAGTTTGCTATAGGGTGCATGCACTTGCCAGAGAGAAAGAGTGAGAAATCACCCCCGGGGGGATGGCCACGTGGCAATCCTTTCCCCTCCAGTCTCCTCTCAGGATTTTGGGCACACATGCACATGTACCAGGAGTGATTTTTCTGCTGCCAGGCCTGGGACTCAAACCACAAAATAAGCCTTATGGGATCCAGCATCTTCACTTCCATGGCAGCTTCTGGCCCTAGAGAAAGTTTTTTTTTTTTTTTTTTTGGTAGCCTGCAAAAACAATGTAGAATTTGTAGAGTTCATTGTTTCCAGAGGCAACTGAATAATGCCAGTGATTAAAAACATCACTGGGCCTTCATTTAGCACCTAACTTTTTTTTTTTTTAAAGGATTTTTGCCATAGGCTATGTGTACTCACTGGAGAGAGACACAGAGAGACAGTAAGAGGAAAATGAGAAATCACCTCCCAGGGAAATGGCTATTCCAAATTCCCTTCTCCTCCAGTCCCCTCTTGGGGTTTTGGACACTCTTACACACGTGCCTGCAGTGATTTTCAAGCTGCTGGGTCTGGGACTAAGACTGAGGTTGGCTACGTGGGAGTCTAGCACCTTAACAACCACACCAACTGCTGGTTCCAGCACCTAACATTTTTGAAAAGGTATTTCTGGCAGTTGTTTCATTTAATTCTCAAAAGCAGTAGTGAGAAGGGTGTTGTTAGGTATCTGAGAAGTGGGAGGCATGGAGGCTGGGACTCTCCATGGTCATAAACGAGGGAGCAGGAGCAGAATGTGGATGGTCCTGCCCTCTTCCCTCACCCTGCCCTGCCCTTCCTCTTCCTCCAGGGTGGTTCAGACAGAGCCAGTCCTGTGGCCAAGATCAGTAGATATTTTGCAGAATCAGGTAGTTGGTAATGCCAGGGTGGAGCTTGGGAGCTTAAGGAGCTTTGGAGATGGCTGTTCTGGGGTGCCTGACACGGGCGGTTACTGAGGTCACTGCCCGCCTGATGTGACTAACTCACGCATGGGAAAGCACGCTGCTTGCTGGAGCATGGCATCTCGAGGTCCGGCATGTTTCAACTCATCTAAAGCAAGCTGTCGCCCAGAGTCATGACCTCACTTGAGCGCTGGCGTAAATTACATGCGGTCTCCAGGTTAACGCTGAGAAGCCACTCTCTCCAGACGCTTTCCCTGAGCGGACTTCCCCAGGTTGTGGACGCTGCACCTGGCCCTCTCTGCAGGAGCCTGCATCTCCCCAAGGGGGAGAACTATAGTGTGCTCGAGTTTCCCACCAGGTCCCTCTGACCTGCACTGTCCCCGCAGAGCAGCAGGCTTTCTGGGGTGCAGCTGGAATCAAGATAGTTTTGTGTTTTCCCTGAAATGACATATGCACTCACAAGTATATAGTATTCTTTTTTTTTAAGAGACAGATTTTCGCTATATGGTGCATGTGCTCGCTGGAGAGACAAACACAGAAAGAGAAAAAGTGAGAAATCATCCCCCAGGCGTATGGCCACACTGCAATTCCTTCTCCCTTCTCTTCTGGGGATTTTGGGCATGCATGCACACATGCCAGGTGTGAGTTTCAAGCTTTTGGGTCCAGAACTCAAACTGGGTCTGGCCCTATGAGAGTCCGGCACTTTAACCACTATACCGCCTGCTGGCCCCCATGTATATACTATTTTATAACTTGTGTAGGAATTGCCACTATTTTATGGAGGTCTGTACTCCTTCCATCTCATCCCGCCCCCATTTTTGAGTGAGAGAAAGAAAGAGGGAGAGAGAAAGGAAGAGAGGCAAGGACAGGCATTTCTGTGTCTTGCCATGTAACAATTCTCCAGGCCCAGTTAGCTAGAATTACAAGCAGGCACCACTACTCCCAGTGTGTTCTGGTTGACCTGGGAAACTAAACCCAGGTCTGCCCATGTCTCTCCCAGCCTCCCAAGCAGTGGCACTGTCTGTGTGCTACCATGGCTGGACCTATGTGGCTTTATCAAGGTTGGCTTTAAAAGGCTCATTTTAAAAAAAGTTTATTTCTTCCATGAGAGAGACAGCGAGACACAGAGGTAGAGAGATAGGCACCCTGAACAGGGTCTTCATGCTGTGATCCACCCCCGGCTTTAGCCAGCCTAATCACAGGCACACTGGTGCATGCCTGGGGTGTAGATGGAAGCGTCAGGGTGTTGCTATGTGGGTCTAGTTGCTCCTGTGCCACCATCTGGCCCTGAAGGGGGTAACTTACAGTGACCATTCTCTCCTCTTCCTGCAGTGCAATTCCTTGGAGCATGACTCTGGAAGGGGGTAACTTACAAACCTTTAGGGCCTCAACACCCAGCTGGACTGCAGCTGTGTAGGGCAGGGCCTGTCCTGTCCTGCATCTCAGTACCTACTACAGTGCCTGGCATGGCATATAGGAGCCACTTGGTAAGTGCTTGTCGAGTGAATAAATAGAAATTCATCCTACGAGGTCGTTCACTGAATTAGTTTCCTGTGGTGTGCCAAAATCCAGGTGGCTTAAAACACTAGACATTTATTCTCACACAGTTTTCAGAGGTCAGAAGTCTGAAATCAGTATTGCTTAGCCAAAGTCAAAGTGTTGGCAGGTTACATTCCTTCTGGAGGCTCCAGTGGGGGATCTGGTTTTCCCAGCCTCTGGTGGTGGTGGCATTCCTTGGCTGCAGCCACAATCTCTGCCTCCTCGCTTTCCGTGTGTCAAATCCGGCTGCCTCCCTTCTAATTGCATGGACAATGTTCCTGAGGAAGGAAGAGGTAATGTATGGAGGTGATGCAATGCTCTGTGAGGCTGACCCACATAGGAAGGTTCTGGGTTTGCATCTGGAGACTTCCCTGAACATTCCAGGTGCCCACACTCCTATGATCCAGGGCTGGCTTAGGCTGAGGATGGATTGTGGCATGAAGACCCTGTTGGAGGTATTGTCTGTCTTTCTTTCTCTATTGCTCTCTGTCATGGAAGGGATTTTCATTTTAAAAGAAATGTTCTTTAAAAAATCTTTAATCCCCTGGGGCCGGCAGATGGTGTGGTGGTTAAAGTCGCTGGATTCCCACATGAGCAACTGTGCTTTGAGTGCCGGACCTGGTGGCTTGCTATCTCATTCCCCCACCCCACCCCATCTCTCTCTGATCAAAATTGGAAAATAATAATAAATAAAAAGTTAAATAAAATAATTCTTTAAAAATACTTTAATCCCACCTCAAACCCCTCTCCTTTTTTGTATAAGGTGCATTCACAAGTACCCGGTGTTAAGAACTGGGGGGCCACTGTTTGGCTTCTCCCAACGACAATGGAAGTACAAACATGGAAAAAGCTGGGTCACTGCCTCACCAGGAAGTCTGATGGGGAAGAAGACAAAATTCCTAAACACTTCTGATTTGGGACAAGATCAATAGAAGACTGGTTCATGGCAAGCCATCGTGCTCACATGTACTATGGGAAACATAAGGACCTCCTTCAGCTTTTTTTAATTTTTTTTTATTTTTTATTTTTTGGAGAGATTTTCACTGTAGGGCGCGTGCGCTCGCCAGACAGACAGAGAGAGACATAGAGACAGAAAGCGAGAAATCACCCCCCAGGGGGGATGGTCACGCCGCAATCCCTTCTCCTCCATTCTCCTCTCGGGATCTTGGGCACGCACGCACACGCGCCCGGCGTGAGTTTTAAGCCACCGGGTCCGGGACACGAACCGCGGTCGACTACGTGGGAATCCAGCGACATAGCCATTACGCTAACTGCTGGTTCCCCTTCAGCTTTTAGAGACTCAGCCTCCAGCAGCCCTCACTTGCCCTGCCAAAGCCACCTCCATGACTGAGCTCTTGAAGGAGAAGAGTCCATCCTCACCCAGGCCCTGGTCCTTGGCTCCCGGGGTGTTCTTGTGGGGAACTCATCCTGCAGGCTGTTCTAGGCAGAGGAAACAGCGCATGTGCAAATGCTCAGAGGTGGCTTCCAGTGTTACTGGAATTTGGAGTGAGGGAAAACAAGCTGAGATGAGGGTGCAGCAGAGGCAGGCTGCTTCTGGAAGGTCCGGTGTGCACTGTCAGAGGCTGAGTGTGGATAAGGAGGGGCAGAAGGAGCCCTGTGATTTGCAAAGACGGTCCTGAGGGCTATGGACAGTGGGCTGAGGGCTCTCAGACCAGAGTTCGAAGGAGACAAATGATAAGGCCTAACCCATGCAATAGCTGTGAGAATGGTGGGATGGGTGAATTAGAGATTTCTGGCTGGACAGGGCCCGATGACTAATTCGATGTGGTAGAAGGAGTAGTAGGTGACTCCCCTGACCCAAACTACAAGCACAGAGGAAGAACAACTTTGAGGAAGCTGGGGAGGAAGGGCGAGATTCGTTCTCTTGTAGACATGTTGAGTTGGAGGATCTCTCGGGACTTCATGTCAGCAGCAGACAGTTTAATATTTTAGACTAAAGCGCATGAGAGAGGTCAGAACAGGAGGTGCAGATTTGGACTCCTGAGCATATACACGGAAATTAAAACCATAGGGGTGAATGAGATTGCTAGGGAAAGGGTGTGGAGTGAGACCAGAAGCCTGGGAGAAAACCTGCAGGGAAATAAAGTTCTAAATACTGGAGCCAGCAGATGGTGTAGTGGTTATGTTGCTGAACACCCACATAATCGACTATGGTTCAAGTCTTGGACCTGGCAACTTAAAACTCATGCTGAGCATGTGTGTGTGTGTGTGTGTGTGTGTGTGTGTGCACCCAAGATCCTGAGAGGAGAATGGAGAAGGGATTTCGGTGTGGCCATCCCCCCTGGGGCTGATTTTTTGCTTTCTGTCTCTCTGGCGAGTACATGTACCCTATAGGAAAAAAATCCCTCTAAAGGGGCTGGCAGGTGGCATGGTGATTAAGGGCACTGGACTCCCACATGGACAACCATGGTTCAAGTCCCAGACTTGGCAGCTTACTTTCTCACTTTCCCTCTCTCTCTCTCACTGGTCAAACTAAAATAAATAAAGATAAATAAAATAATTCTTAATAAAAAGTCTCTAAAAAGAAAGTTCAAAATACTTTCAGAGGAAGAGACATCGAGATAGTGTGGTCAAAGTGGCAGGAGATCTGGGAAGAGAAGCTGCTGTAAGGGCTCTAGGTTGCCTACACAACACCTGCTCTTCCATCCTCCTTCCCAGCAGGTGTCTATCCTTCTTGATGTAGGTTTATGGACTTTCCCATCCCAGGAAATGAATCCTGACAGGGGAAGATGGCGTTGATAACCCCATTCTCTTTGTAGTGATTGGTTTAAGAAGGGACATGTGACCTGCTAGGACCAAGAAAGTATGAAAGGAGTTCTAAGGGATTTCTGGGTAAGGTTTTCTTATTTTTAAGACAGAGGCAAGGACACGATGGTTCTCTTTTACCCTAGAGTTCATTGAGACCACATGTGGTATCTGGAACAGTGGCAGCTATTTTGTGACCATTAGAAAAAGCAGTCTAGGGATCAAGTCAGCACACCAAGAATGGCAGAAATAATGTACAGCTGGGAGGTATTTAGATCTTCCTGCATCTAGTTTCTGTGTGGCCAGATATATCAGGCTAAATAATGGCCCCCAGATAGAGCTAGGTCTTAATCCCTGGAACCTGTGAATGTGACGTTATATGGCAAAAAAGGGCTTGGCAGAGTGACTAAAGCTCTCAAAATGGGCAGCTTAACTTGGGTTATCCAGGTGGGCCCTAAATGCAATCACTTGTACCCTTGTAAGAGGGAGGCAAGAAGCTATTTGACACACACAGAAGAGAAAGCCAGTGATTAGGGTGATGTGGCCAGAAGGGAAGGATGCCAACGTCCACCAGAATTTGAAAGAGGCAAAGAACAGAGTCTCCAGAGGCAACGTGGCCCTGCCGACAGCTTGCTTTCAGACTTCCGGACTCCTGAACTGTGAGAGAATGTTTCTGTTGCTTTAAGCTGCCCAGTTTATGGTGTTTTGTCATAGAGCCCTAGGAGTCCAGTGCAGTAATTTTGGGGGTTGTGGAGGAGAAGCCCAGCACCCTCTCTGATCTGGAAACAAGAAGGGGTCCCATGGATCTGGTGGCTGAAATGGTAGAAAGAGGCTGTGCTGCATTGAAGTTGGGTTAAAAGAGGATTTAAAGAAATATGGTTTCTGGGGCTGGCAGGTGGTGTGGTGGTCAAGGTGTTGGACTCCCACATGACTGTGATTTGAGTCCTAGACCTAGCGGCTCTCTCTCTGGTAAAATTGAAGAATAAATCATTCTTTTTTAAAAAATGGTTTCTAGAATACCAGAAATCAGAACTTGTCATCCATCCAGGAATTTTGTTGTTGTTGCTAGTCAGTGTGTGTGTGCTTGCCAGAGAGAGACAGAGATAGGGAGAGAGAGAAGGCACCCCTCAGTGAGATGTGATGGTACTGCAATCCCTTCTTCATTTCTCCATTCCATCAGAACTTTGGGCACACACACACGCACCCAGTGTGTTTTTAAGTCTTCCAGGGCTGAACTGGGTGGATCATGTGGGATCTAGCTTCCCTTAACCAGCTGGTTGTAGGACTGGCCCCATCCAGGAACCTATCATGCCCCTACTGTGTGTAATACAGATACAGTAAGAGTTGGAGTTGTCTTTGAGCCTCAAAGACTAGAGGAGGAGGCAGTCTTCTCCAGAGGGAGTCAGCAGGTCTGAAAGACCCTCACCCAGGGTGTGGGTGGATTCACATTGTCAGAGCTGGGGGTGGAAGTGCTGGGGTATAAATTCCCGAGCTCACCTGCTAGTCCTGCTAAGGGGCCCCTGCTGGGCAGGAAGGTACTGGAGTCTGAAAGTGCCCCAACAAAGCAGCTGTGAGGAGTGTGCAGGGGCCCAAGGACTTGTTTGACTCATGTTCTCTGGAGTCAAGACAAAGGCAGTGGAGGAACCTGGTCTGGAGTCTTGCATGACCTGGAGGGAAGTCCACAGGGTGACTGGTGGAGCTGTTAAGCTCTAGGAGCCCTCTGAGGCCTGCAGCCAAGGACCTGGGGATCTGGGCTGGGAACAGCAAGTGTCTCTGGGATGGGACTCTCTTCAGTACAACTGGGGGCTGGGACTTGTGGCCACTTGTGTCTACTGGGCCCTGGAAGGGAATGGATATCCTTGGAGGAGGAAGGAGCCTCTAGGCTGCTCCACTGGTGGGCATGCTGGTTGACTTTGAACTTGGGCCAAGAGTGATTTTATATGACTCTCCAACCTGGGGATGGGAAAAGTACGTGGCCTCTTCACAGAGGCCACCCACAGGCGCACTGGATGCAAGTACTCCATCACCAGACATGGTGAGTTGGCAACAGAGGTCATGATGGCATCTTTTCTTCAACCTTATGTATGAAACTGAGGAGGAAGGATGGGCCTACATAATTAGGATTGGAGGGGCTGGCAGGTTAGTCCGAACTGGGGATGGAGGCTGCAGATCCTGGTCCACTCAGTAACACGAATATTGCAACCCCAGCTCCTCCTGATAGGAGCTTCCTCGGGGAGAGAAGTTGCTCTCTTCTTTTTTTCTCATGGTGGTTGGGAGGACACTTTAACACTTTGACATGGTGGAGACAGTCATGGCTTCTGTGGTACAGCGTAGCTCTCTCTCTCTCTCATTTTTCTTCTGTTTCGCCTTTTTCTTTTTCCCCTGCCCCTTTCTCTTTTCTCCTAGTATGTCTCCCTGGCTTTGGGTCTCTCTCCTCTCTCTCTCTCTCTCTCACACACACACTCACACACACACTCACAGCATGGCTTTATTCTGGTCTCCTCGACTAGGGGACTGGGACATCACAAGAAGCACCTGTGCTCTGACCCGCCCATGCACACGTTTTCTGTGTTCTCATTTATACTTCCTTATTCCCTTCACTTGTGCCTGCCTTGTCCCTTCATTCACCTGTCTTTTTATTGGTAAACATCCAGGCATCTTCCTGGTGCCCCTCCCTGCACCCCCACTTTGGCCTGGACCCAATCTGCAGAAAAGTCTCAGTTCCCTGGGTCCCAAGTGGGGGTCAGGAGCCTGCTGGGGGTGCGCATCAGGCAGGCAGAGCCCACAGATGGCAGGCTCCGAGGCCATGACTCCTTAGAAGCTACTCAAACAGGAGGAGAGGATTACAGCCCTCTCAGCCTGTACCTCCTTGGGCTTCTTCTTCCTGAAGGCCAGGCCCCAGGATAAGAGTGCCAAAGAGGTGACCAGCAGATGGCATAGTGGTTATGTCTCTCTCTGGACTCCCCCATGGCTGACTGCAGTTTGAGTCCCACACCCACTGACTTGAAACTCATGCCAGGTGTGTGTGCGTACATGCCCAAGATCCCAGGAGGAGAATGGAGGAGAGGAGAAGGGGTTATGGTGTGACCATCTTCTTTGGGGGGTGATTTCTCACTTTCCCTTTCACTCTCTCTCTCCAGAAAGTGCATCTGCCTTATGGCAAAAACCTCTTTAAAAAAAAAAAAAAAAGAAAGAAAAAAAAGAAAGAAAGAAAAAGGAAAAAAGAGTGCCAAGGAGAAGGCTGCAGAGCTCTCCATCCCCATGCAGTAGAATGCCAGGCTACCCAAGGGAGAGTCTGGGTCCTGTCTCTCTGGTGACCACTGGCAGATCATGCAATCCCGTTGAGCCTCAGTTTATATTTTTAAAATCTAGAAAATATTTGCTCTACCTGTTGCACAAAGGGCTCTGTGGAGTTACCTACCTCCAAGAGTGAGTACAATGATGACGGGGATGTTACTAGCGATAGCAATGGTTATGTTTGCCAGGCACTGTTCTAGGTGCCTTACTGTATAAACTTAGTACAATAATCGCATGTATAGGCACTAATATCATTTATTTTTCTTTCTTTCTTTTTTTTTTTAAAGGCTTTTGCTATAGGGCACATGTGCTCACCAGAGACAGAAAGCAAGAAATCGCCCCCAGGGGCGATGGCCATGCCGTAATCCATTCTCCTCCATTCTCCTCTCGGGATTTTAGGCACACATGCACATGTGCCTGGCATGAATTTAAGCCACCGGTTAAGTCCTGGTCCAGGACTTGAACTGTGGTTGACTACATGGGAGTCTGGCAACATAGCCATTACTCCAACTGCTGGTCCCTATCATTTTGTTTTTAACAGTTTAGGAAAGGGAGGTGCAGGGAAGTCAATTTACTGGTTAAGTTACAGCTGGCAAGCAGCAGAGTTAGGCTTTCAAACCCAGCAGTCAGCCCCAGATGCCACTCCCTTAGGGTTCAGCATTTTCCTGATGGCCTGTGAAATTCTTTCCTTCCTATACTTTTCTGAGATAGCCTGGAAGAACAGTGTTGGTGGCCCTCTTCTGAGTACCTCTGAGAAACTAGGTCTGGCGTGATAGACAGGTACCCAGGGAAAGGTTATCGAGTCTCCAGAGTTATTTTCTAGGCCCTAAAAGCAGATGGCCAGTTCTACCCGGGTCTTCTGAGGGACATGAGGTCACTGGGAGGAGACTTTGACCAGGGCTTCAGTGAACATCTGTTTTCCAGTGAGATCTCTTCAGGCTTTGTTACCATAATACATTTATTTTTGGAGAATTATCAATACTATTCCTATCTCAGCATGCCCAGGCTTCTCTTTGCTACATTCTTTCTGGTTTCTTTTAAAATATATTATGTATCGACTCTGCTGGTGCTTTCTTTGCTCTTCTAAAAGAGTGTCCACGTTGGAAGCACTGTTTATCCACTCATTTCTCCAGCAAACGTGACTTCCATGTATAGGACTGTGCTAATCACTCTGGGGGGATATTAAAGATTAAATCAGTGTGATCTTTGCCTTCAGCAACAAGCAGTTCACTAGAGACATACTAACTGCACAGAGCTCACCATAATGCCACATGGAATGGCATTTGTACACTTATTCTAGGATGTCAGACAGGGCTCTTGTGAAGTTTCCCTGAGGAGATAACATGAATAAGGTGTAAAGACCCCAAGATACAGTGATTTCTAGGTCAATGTTTTTTTTTTTTTTTTTGGGAGAGATTTTCGCTATAGGGCGCTTGCGCTTGCCAGACAGACAGAGAGAGACATAGAGACAGAAAGCGAGAAATCACCCCCCAGGGGGGATGGTCACGCCGCAATCCCTTCTCCTCCATTCTCCTCTCGGGATCTTGGGCACGCACACACACGCGCCTGGTGTGAGTTTTAAGCCACCGGGTCCGGGACGTGAACCGCGGTCGACTACGTGGGAGTCCAGCGACATAGCCATTATGCTAACTGCTAGTTCCCAAGTCTTTTGATATAATTTTATTTCTCTCTGTGATAGTGAAGCTGTAATAGCAACCTAGTCTTGTGGGATGACTCTGCTCCACAAGGTCATTCAGAGACCTAGCTCTATCTTCATGCTTTGCCCCACTGTCCTATAAGGTGGTGTTCTCATCTGTATGGCTAAATGTTCATAGAAAGCTTCCCATGGGCATTGCCACATCAGAATTCCAGCCTATGGGATAGGCAAAGAGAGGATGGAAAAACATATTAATACAACACATGCTTTAAGGCCCAAACTTGGAAGTGGCTCACATGTCCTGTTGACCAGAATTTGGTCATAGAATTTGGTTATTTGGCCACACCTAGTTATGAAGGAGGTTGAGAAATGTAGTCTATAGCCAGGTGGCCAAGAGCCCAGCCAAAAGTTTAACTTAGAAGGAAGGGATAATGGGGATTATTATCTCTATAGCTCTATCACAATGAACTGAGCCTAGACAAATGAATACTGTTAGGAATTAGCATGGTAGGGCATTCCAGGTGCATTCCAGAAAATGGCAGATGTGGGACCAGCAGTTGGCATAATGGCTATGTCACTGAACTCCCATGTAGTCAACCGTGGTTCGAGTCCTGGACCCGGTGGCTTAAACTCATGCCGTGTGTGTGTGTACCCAAGATCCCATAGAGGAGAAGGGATTGCAGTGTGACCATCCTCTCTGGGCGGTGATTTCTCGCTTTCTGTCTCTCTTGGTCTTTCTGGTGAGTGAGTGCATGTGCCCTTATAACAAAAACCTCTCCATAGCAAAGGAAAAGGAAAAAAAAAAAAAAGGTAGATGTGGGGGAAGGTGCAAGATGTATTTGGAGAAAGCACTTATTCGTCATTACTGGAGTTTTCATAGAGAAGGTGGAGATGGGACCAGCCCTAATCTCTTATATAGGCTGCTCAACCTTCTGATAGAATGTGACTGTTGCTTGTATATCTGCTGTTCCAAACCCTTGAACTGTCTTTAATCAATCACATAGGGTGTGTGCACCCTCAGCCCTGCTTAGGAAATTTAATCTTGAACTGATAGCCACCTTGATCTTATCAAAATTTGGCTTCCCAAGGGTGTGACATTTGACTTCTCAACAGTAATTCTTATATTCATGCTGGTTGCCAGAGTTCAATAAAAGATCTTTTTTAGTCTAGTCTGCTTATAAAAGCATTTCATCTTGTTGGATTTTGTGTTAAGCCCTTCAAAGAGCTGGTTACATAAAGAACACTTTGATACATTCTAATATCATTAAGGATGTTGTCCACAATTTTGTTCATTGCATCATGTGTGTAAGAATCAACCACATATATCTTGCAATATCGTGTTACTCTGTCCTTGTAATTTGACACTAACAAATGCTTATTAAGACACAGGTACTGGGCCAGGTGCTGGAAATATAGAAGAGCTTACAGTCTGGGGGAGGTGGTGCGGCTGTGTGGCACACGGGATGAATAGATTATAGGCATTTATGACATAATTTGGTAAGTGTTGTAAGAGGCATAGGATAAAATTCTGGGGAGCCTGGAGGAAAAGTTGAGAAGGGCTTCTGGAGAAACTGAGTCACTGACTCTTGGAGGTCAAATAAGGATTAATTATAAGAGGAATGGATAAAAGAATATTCCAAGTAAAGAGAACAACTTAAGATCACGTAGAAATGCAAAAGGGTGGAGTGAAAAATGCAAGTAGCTCAGTACAACGCCGGTGGAGGGGGAGCAGAGGGATACAGCCAGAAATGTAGGCTGGGCCAGTCTGGGCTTTTCCTGATGGCTCAGTGTGGTCCTGGCAGGTGACCAGATCCATGTCTTAGAAATGTCACTATTAACATACATTAGGCAGGGACGAGACTAAGAAGGGAAGCCATTATAATATTTCAGGTGAGAAATGGTGTGGCTTTCAATGTAGGAAGACAACGTGGGCACAGAGAGATGGAAAGGGATTGGAATATTAAGGATGAAGAATTCATCATATGTGGTGCCTGATTTGGGGATAAAGAGGGAGAATTCGGCAATGACTCTGGTATGTTTGGACTGGTGGTAGTACTCAGACAGGAGAAGATTACAGGTGAGGAGTGGGAGTGCTGACGCATTTGACCATAGGATGATTTCACACTGAGATGAGGGTCAGGCAGTCAGACACGCAGGAGGAAGATAAAGAGGTAGGAGTACGGAGGGGCTGGTTAAAGGTAGGGCGGGTGTTCAAACCCGGTGAACATTGAATGACACACATGCTGAGTTGTCAGATGCTTTTGTTTCAATTAAAAATACGATGCTCACGAAAAGCTTCCTGTGGGCCTAGAACCTTCATACTTGTTTACTCAGCCTTTTCTGAAAACCTGTGAAGAAGAATGTGTTTATTGATAACTGGCCTGAATGGAGAAAGGATCGAAATCTACAGGTATTATTGGCAGTTCTATTTTTTTTTTTTTTGGAGAGGTTTTTGCTACAGGGCACTTGCGCTCACCAGACAGAGACAGAGAGACAGAAAGTGAGAAATCACCCTCTGGGGGGATGGTCACGCCACAATCCCTTCTCCTCCATTCTCTCAGGATCTTGGGCATGCACACACGCGCCTGGCGTGAGTTTTAAGCCACCGGGTCCAGGACGTGAACCGCGGTCGACTACGTGGGAGTCCAGCGACATAGTCATTACATTAACTGCTGGTTCCCGGCAGTTCTATTTTTATGGTGAAGTTCAGAGAGGTGAAATAAGCTGTTCAAGTTCAGTTTGTATAATAGGTAGGAGATGGGGATTTGAGGGTAAGTCCTTCACTGTGTGGTCTATACCACACCTACCTTTTCTGATATGGGTGACCTTTGAGTTAGATGCTTAGATTCCAGTGGAACATGCTGTTCATGGGACTGCAAGAGTCAGTGGGAAAGGGGCAACCTGACTGTGGTTTTGACTCAGGTTCACATACTGGGTTCTCCCCTGAGGCTGGCTCAACCCAGTGCTGTAGTCTCAGAATGTTGGGAGAGAGCCAGGAACTCATCATAGTGTCTGTCTTCATTTGTTGTTGTGTTGCGTACAGAAATACCTAAGACTGGGTGAATTTAAGAGAGTAGAGAATATTTTTTTTTCAGAGAGATAAGGTGTGTGTGCTTACCAGAGACAAAGAGATAGATAAAGTGAGAATTCGCCCTCTAGGAGGATGGCCACATTGCAGTCTCTGCTCCATTATCCTCTTGGGATCTTGGGTGCACACACATATGCACCTGGTATGTTTCAAGCTGCAGGTCTGGGACTTAAACCGGAGTTGACTGTGTGGGACAGTGAGGTAACCATTACTCCATCTGCTGGTTCTGAGAATAGAGGTTTATTTGACTCACAGTTCTGGCCATATAGAAGGTCCAAAGGCATCACAAAATGGTGGTGGGCAGGTTCTTGAACAGAGCCACTGTCCCTATTTCTGCCTGCTCTGGTCATCTTTTCCCTTGTATAAACACACCAGAATTCAACCTGAGGAACCCTGCCCTATGACCTTATCACACCCAAAGTTCTCATCTTGGGGCACCACAAAGGGATTAAGTTTCACTTAACATCTCTATAGTACAACCAAGTCCCAATACATGGATCTGAGGGGACATCCAAGCAATATCCTTGTACAAGTAGGCTTTCTCCCTCTCTCAGCCCCCTACATCCCCTGTAGTCCTGGCTGCTAGAGGGTAGGCCTGTGATGAGCCAAACCAATACTAGGACAGGCCTGTCCCTGGTAGGAGAGACTCACTGGCATTATTAACAGGTTTTGAAAGGTTTACATGAGAAGGGGACAAGGGTGGAGGAAATACTAAATTATTGACATTTGTTTAGCATAAGGCAGGTGTAGAGGGTCGAATTGTGTCCCTTCCATCCCAGATATATCCAAGTCCTAACCCTCAATACATGTGGATATGGCCTTATTTGGAAAAGGGGTCTTTGCAGATGTAATTAAGAATATCGAGAGGAGACTAACCAGGATTTATGGTGGGTTTCCTTATAAGAGAAAAAAGGAGCTCTGACAAACAGGAAAGACCCCATGTGAAGACCGAGGCAGAGACTGGGGTGATGCAGCCCCAAGTACAGGAATGCTTGGAGATACCAGAAGAGACAGGGAAGCATCTGACTATAGTCCAGTAGTAGAGCTGGACTTCTGCTTCCAGAACTGTGACAGAGGAGTGATTTCTATTGTTGTAAGACACCAGTTCCAGCTGGCAAACATGTGGTGGGCGAGGGCCTCCTACACCCAAGGAGAATCGGATCACACTCGGCAT
>NW_006198305.1:2120382-2125675 GCF_000334495.1 Tupaia belangeri chinensis
ATCCCACCCGGCATTCCCTCCCACAGAGGCTGATGTGATTCCAGTCTTGCCCATAGAGCCCTCTTGCAGTGGCTGCCTCCTGACTGGATGCAGCATGCTCCCCAAGATCTACCAACTCCTTGACATCTTTGCTCCCCTCCCTGCTCCCCTCCCCCCATCTCCCCTTCCTTTCCCACTCCCCTGCTCTTTTGTTGTTCAGTGTAATCCTCCATTTGCTTACTTTGCAATTATTGGCTATAATTATACAAATGCAGATTCTTGGACTGTATCCCAGACATACTGTGTTAGAATCTCTGGGGGTAGGACCCAAGTATCCACACTTTAAATTATTTTTATGTGAGAGAGAGAGTGAGACAGAGACCATCATCAGTGTCTCATCTCACTGTGATCTCGTATCAGCCCTCCAGCCTTAAGCCAGGATCACAGGCCTGCATGGGTTCCAGATGTGTTTCAGGTTGATTTGGGATCCAAACCTTGATCTTCCACTTGGCTCCAGTATTATGGAGTGGCACCCTACTGACTGTGCTACTGCAGCTGGGCCTGCTTTTTAAAATTTTTTTAGATTTTTGCCATAGGGCACATGCATTCACTGGAGAGAGATGGAAGATGGAGGAAAAGTGAGAAATCACCCTCCACCCCCAGGGGAGATGGTCATGCTAAAATCCCTTTTCCTCAATTCTCCTCTTGGGATTTTGGATGCACACACATACATAAGTGCCTGGCATGGTTTTTTTTTTTTTGGAGGTTTTTGCTATAGGGCGCGTGTGCTCTCCAGACAGACAGAGAGAGACAGAGACAGAAAGCAAGAAATCGCCCCCCCCCCCCCACCAGGGGGGATGACCATGCCACAATCCCTTCTCCTCCATTCTCCTCTTAGGATCTTGGGCATGCACACACATGCACCCGGCGTGAGTTTAAGCCACCGGGTCCAGGACTCAAACCCTGGTCGACTACATGGGAGTCCAGCGACATAGCCATTACGCCAACTGCTGGTCCCAGTGCCTGGCATGATTTTTAAGTCTCCAGGTCTGGGGCTTGAAACACCTCCATATGGGAGTCGAGTGTGTTAACCACCACTCTACCTGCTGGCCCCTGGGTCTGTTGTTTTTGAGAGATTTTTGTTATAGGGCATATGTGCTTGCTGGAGAGAGAGACTGAAACAGAAAACGAGCAATCACCTCCAGGGCCGGGGGGCCGGGGGGTGGGGGGATGGGTGGTAGCCATTCTACAATTCCTTCTCCTCCATTCTCCTGGGGTCTTGGGCACACACACACACCTGACATGATTTTCAAGTCACTGGTTCTGGGATTTGAACTGCAGTCAGCCATATGGGAGTCAGTGACATAACCACTACACCATCTACTAGCCCCTTGGCCTGTATTTTTAAAAGCTCCCCAGGTGATTCTGAAGCACTATCAATGGAGGATTTTTACTTACAAGTACTTCCTACATACCCTACTATTGCTGGACTGGTACAAAGCAGGTGTGGGCTTTCTGGGAGCAGCTCCGTTTGCTTATTGGGAAACTGGTCATAGTTACAGGGACTTCATGGCTCTCAAAACAGCCCTGCTCCCATGAGCACAGAAGTGCAGCATTCAGTGGCTAGCCTGGGATTCTGTGAGCATGTCTTTGCTATTTATTAACAAAGTGACCTAAAGCAAACTATTTAACCTGTCTCAGTTATCTTATTTGGGGAGTGGGGACACCAACAAAACCAACATAAAAGGTTGTTTGAAAGAAAAAATTGAGGGCCTGTACATAAAATGCCTCACCTGGTGCACAGTATTCAAGAAAGGAGAACTTTAAAAAATTATGATAAAACTAAGCTGCGTTTGAACCAGCAAAGAGAACAGCTTTTTTGGTGTTTATTGAACTTCAGTCAGGCCAGTCAGTGGAGTGGTGGTTAAAGTGACTGAATCCCACATGATCAAATGAGCAGGTTGAGGCCCTATCAGATGGCTTAAAAAACATGTGGGGCAAGCGTGACTATGTGGCCAAAACCCCCAAAGGAAGAAGAACTTGAGACTTGATTGCACCATGGCTATCCCTCATAAGCGGCGCTTTCTCACTTTCCTTCTGTCTCTATTGAGGGCACATGTGCCTTAGAAAATTAAAGACAAACTTCAGTCTAAGTGCCTCCCCCTTCCCTACAACTTCTCATCTTTGTCATCTATAGATTTTTAAAATTTAGTTTATTATTTTTTAAAATTTGGCCAGAGGAAGAGAGGGAAAGTGAGAAAGTAAACTGCCAGGTCTGGGACTTGAACTATAGTCAGCCATGTGGGAGTCCAGTGCCTTAACCACCATGCCACCTGTTGTCCCTTGCATCTGTAGTTTTTAAAGAAAAAGTGGGGCTGGCAGGTGGCATGATAGTTAAGGTGTTGGACTCCCACATGGCTAGTTGTGGCTCTAGTCCTGAACCTGGTAGCTTGTTTTCTTACCCCCCACTCTGGTCAAATTAAGTATCATAATGATAAATAAAATTAAGTAACTCTTAAAAAAAAATGAGAGCTCTACCCTGTGATAAGAATCTCCTGGAGGCCATTATACTTATCTCTCCAGACTCTCCTGCAGATGTTACTCTAGGGGATGGGGGATAGGTTCTTTTTTAATCAGGTGCTTATCTTTTCAGAAGTTAAAGAAGCACAGATTTAAAGCAAGTTTAATCCTCCGTGTAGAGTTTCAGGTGCTGTCCTGACTAGCCACAAACCTTCTCTTTTACTATCCATAATTCTTTGTGATGATTCCAGCCCCAATCAGGATTTGGGGAATACTGTTCACAGTGTGGAGACTTAGGAGTTTAGAAATACCAGCATGTGACCATCTGTCAGCTCCACAGACTTGACCTTCACCCCCACAAATCATTTAACTACTCTTCAAAATAGAGTCTGTGAAGGTGTGCAGCCTGGTGGTATGAAGCAGTTATCCACTTGCCTTGTTAATTACTCACTGGAGCTGGCTGACACATGCCTTAGATGCCAGGGGCTTGGTGGAAATAGCTAGGACATGGAAAACATCCTGACCCTGGCTAGGTCATGTGATGCCTGTTCTATATATGCTTATGGCTTACACAAAATCCTCTTTGATGCATACAGTCTTCCTTGGAGTTGCAGAGGAATAGCATAAGTAAACTGGCTTGACTTATGATACATAACAGAATCACACATGATAGTCACAAGTTGAAAAACATCTACACTAAAGTCCTTATTTTTAACTGTAGAACTTCAACTGCATCCTTGAAAGCTTGCAAACAGTTCACTGTGCCTGGTAAAATGTATAAATAAAGCAGCTCAGCATGACTGAGCAGCACAGCTTGTCTGTGTTCACCTGCATCTCTACTTCTATGTTTTCTTTCTTTTCTTTCTTTCCTTCTCAGGACCAAGCGCCAAGGGTGGACACCGAAAAGAGTTACGAGAGGAAACCATCACTTTCAGGACTGGGTTTGCAACACTGAATCCTTGCTACCATTGATAATATTAGCTGGCACTGACTGAAGAATTATGGGCCAGGCATGGCCTGAGTACATTCATCTCATACGACCCCATAATGCAGTACTGCTAGGAGTGTCTGTGTTCCACACGGAGGAAAACTGAGGCACCTTTGAGAGAATTGCCTACAGCCACACGGCTGTTGAAAGGCTGAGCCAGAGTTCAGGCCTAGGTTCTAACCTTGGCTGAACATTGGGAATGTCCGGGAAGACTTAACAACCAGGGGTGCCTCGTCAGTGTCTAGCAGTTCTGATTTTATTACTCTGGGTATGTCTTGAGCACCAGGCTTTTTGGTTTTGTTTACAGTACAACAGGTGATTCCAAAAGAGCCCCTGCTCTAGAGTTCACACTCTCAATCAGGGTTAAGGAGGTTGTTTACTTCTTACTGGTTCCACACCCTGATACCCTTTTCCAGCCCTGTAGCTCCTTGAGATCTTGGGCGCATGTATCTGGCTCGTTTTTAGGTCTACCTGGGGATCAGAACCCGTGGATGGCCATTTGGCCTCCAGCACTGCAGTTCAATTTGCTACTGACTGCACCAAGCTGGGCCTGCTTTGCTAAGGTAGGACCCTGATCCTCATGGCCCAAGATGCAGCCCAAGCTTCAGTCATCACATCAGAGTTCCAGGTCAGCCTTGGAGGAAAGGAAACAAGAAAGGTTTTAGGAGTATTAGAAGGAACAAGAGGATATTGGGAAGCAACTGTCAGTCTCTCCCATCTGTTCTCTGAATCTTTATCGTTGGCCTCCACTGACATCTTGGGTCTTCTCTCACAAGCTCTGAGGATTTTGGTGCTTGTTTCCTTCTAACTTTACCATCATCTTGGAAGACTTTGGTGTCTGTGTCCATGACCTTTAAGGCCAGTAATTTTTACCTCCATCCAGCTTCCCTTCCTCATGGCCACAGCCTAGAGCTTGGCATCTGACTACAGCCTTTATCTTTCCTGCACTCTGCTCTCTCACACTAAATCTAGGATCTCATGAGGACCTTGAGTTCCTTGCCTCTTCCCACTTACTAGTGAAGAGCCCATCCTTGACTTGCTACTGTTTTCCCCCTACTCCCTGCTAGCCTCATGGCCTCCCTTCTTTCTTATATCCACCCTCCCAGCTCCCTCTGATGCCTGACCAACCAGCTCCTACCTCCATCTGAGATCACACAGCCTCAGATTCATGGTAACCAATAGCAGCTGCATCTGTAGGCTGCTCCCAAAGCCTCTTACAAGGGCTTTGTCATTGCATTTTCCCAGTTCTCTTGCAGCTATTTCAAATGCTAATGCTTTCCTTAGTGCCACCCTCCCTCCCACTAAGGACTGCTTCATTTTTAAAGAAAAGATGTCCTTAAGTGTGGTCTCCTCCACTTCCTGCTCTGTCTTTCTCCCCAGCCCTCTTCTCCAAGGAAGAGCTGCCCCTGGCTGAGCTGAGACTGAACTATTTGCAGGCAGCGAAGCTTATACTCTCCCTCCTCTTCCAGATTATTACTCTTTTGAGTAGTCTCTCAATTTTCTGAACCTTCAATCTTGTCCTCATTGACTTCTACCCTGGATATAAACATGAGGACCACTGTAACTACTGGCTTTGTGGGTGCTTTTGTGCACGAGTTTGTTGAGAAAGTCATCTATCCTTCCTGTATCTACTTCACCCTGTTTGGGCTTCTACTCTGTCCTGTCTGGCTCCTGCTCTCACTGTTTCCTGGAAACTGGATAAGGTCCTTAATAATTCAAGCGTCTCCTGAGAGACTCCCAGAGCAGGAGACCTTGTCAACTACCCTCTACTTCCAGGAAATTCTCTTTTCCCCTAGTTTTCCTGTG
>NW_006198305.1:2125747-2127600 GCF_000334495.1 Tupaia belangeri chinensis
TTGGCCACTTCCAGTACTCCCCTTGGCCCCCACCTTTTTTTTTTTTTCTTAGATTTTTGCTGTAGGGTGTGTGTACTCTCCAGATAGAGGCAGAGACAGTGAGAGGGAAACTGAGAAATCACCCCCAAGGGGGCATGGCCATGTTACAATCCCTTCTCCTCCATTTTCTTCTTGAGATTTTGGAATTCATGCACACATGCCTAGTGTGGTTTTTCAAGCCAGCAGATGTAGGACTGGAACTATAGTCAGCCATGTGGGAGTCTGGCACCTTAACCACCATATCGCCTGCTGGCCCTGGGAAAAAGATTTTTTTTTTTTTTTTAAGTTTATTTCTTCCCCAAGTGAGAGAGAGATAGAAGCACCAACAAAGTCTAGACACTACTGTCCACCCCTAGCTTCAACCAGCCCTGGATCATGGGCATGTGCATGCCTGGTGTACTCAGGGAGGTCTCCAGATGCAAACCTGAAACTTTCCCATGTGGGTCAGCTTTAAAGTGTCATATCTTATCTCTGTGCTTCAAATTTTAATTTATTTTTCTTTTTTTCTCTTTAAGTTTGTATTTAGAGAGTGAAAGAGAGACAGGTATCTTCCCATGCTCAGACTCCCCACAGCCAGCCAGGATCACAGATGCACTTGAGTATACCCAGCATGTTCAGGTTGACCTGAATCTCAGCCCAGGCCTCCCATGTGGCTCCAGCATGTACAACAGTGTCCTGTTTCCTGTGTCACTGCGGCTGGGCCCAGAGATAGATATTTTTGCCAGTTTCTCACCATGTCATGATACTCCTGCCCCAGTCTCCCAATCAGCTTGGATTACAGGTGGGTGCTCCAATCCACTTGTGTGTTAATAGCTGGTGTGTTCAGGTTGGCCTAAGAGCTGAACGCAGACCTCCCATGTGGCTTCCAATCTCCCAGGTGGTGCTATCTACTCTGCCAAGTCTAGACCATACGTTCCTTTTCAACACACACAGCGATAACCTTGACAGCAGGCACTGGTCCTATGGAGCAGGGCAACAGTGGTGGCTCCTGGAGTGAGCATCACATCCCAGACCTGGCTCTTGGGCCTCAGTGGCCCAAGACATCACTGAAGTGAGAACGGGCAGGGAAGGGGGCAACCATGGATACCACGTAGCAGAAGTCTAGTTGAAGGAAGTTGTGGCCAGCTGCAGTGGTGCAACGATACAGCCGTGCTCCAATGCTGAAGCCACACGGCAAGGGCCCAGGTTTGTATCTGGAGACCTCCATGTACACGCTAGAAATCTGCTTGGGTGTCTGTAATCCTGGCTGGCTGAGACTGGGGAAGCCTCTCTTTTTTTCATAAAAGAGAGAAATAAACTTTAAAAAGAAATTCATGTAAGAGATCAGCCTATGATGTGGTAAGTAGGGCAGCTAGATCCCACATAGGCAACTGCACGGTTCAAGTCTCAGACCCAGTGACTTGAAAAACATGCCAGGCATGTGTGCATGTGTACCCACAATACTGAGAGAAGAATGGAGGAGAAGGCACTGTGGAGTGGCCATGCCCCCTGGGAGGGGCGGTTTCTCACTTTCCTTCTCTCCCTCCCCATATTTCCCCACCCTGAGTTCACCGGACCTGTAGCAAAATTAAAAACAAAGAAAAAAAAAAAAGTTCATGTAAGGCCTTTCCTACCCTCACATACCCCAAAGTTCCCCAGAATTCCCTGGAATGCATTTGGAAGGGGCTGGGATTCCCTAGGAGTGGGAGGGGACAAGGAGAAAGAGCTGATCCTGGGTGACTCATTGTCATGTTTTTCACCCCAGGCTTCTGTTGCCTGGGAGTAAAGCCTTCTTAGAGTCAGCTGACTCAGGATCTCTCTCCAGCCAAGCCCTC
>NW_006198305.1:2128024-2146062 GCF_000334495.1 Tupaia belangeri chinensis
ATGGCAACAGTGGTGGCTCCTGGAGTGAGCATCACATCCCAGACCTGGCTCTTGGGCCTCAGTGGCCCAAGACATCACTGAAGTGAGAACGGGCAGGGAAGGGGGCAACCATGGATACCACGTAGCAGAAGTCTAGTTGAAGGAAGTTGTGGCCAGCTGCAGTGGTGCAACGATACAGCCGTGCTCCAATGCTGAAGCCACACGGCAAGGGCCCAGGTTTGTATCTGGAGACCTCCATGTACACGCTAGAAATCTGCTTGGGTGTCTGTAATCCTGGCTGGCTGAGACTGGGGAAGCCTCTCTTTTTTTCATAAAAGAGAGAAATAAACTTTAAAAAGAAATTCATGTAAGAGATCAGCCTATGATGTGGTAAGTAGGGCAGCTAGATCCCACATAGGCAACTGCACGGTTCAAGTCTCAGACCCAGTGACTTGAAAAACATGCCAGGCATGTGTGCATGTGTACCCACAATACTGAGAGAAGAATGGAGGAGAAGGCACTGTGGAGTGGCCATGCCCCCTGGGAGGGGCGGTTTCTCACTTTCCTTCTCTCCCTCCCCATATTTCCCCACCCTGAGTTCACCGGACCTGTAGCAAAATTAAAAACAAAGAAAAAAAAAAAAGTTCATGTAAGGCCTTTCCTACCCTCACATACCCCAAAGTTCCCCAGAATTCCCTGGAATGCATTTGGAAGGGGCTGGGATTCCCTAGGAGTGGGAGGGGACAAGGAGAAAGAGCTGATCCTGGGTGACTCATTGTCATGTTTTTCACCCCAGGCTTCTGTTGCCTGGGAGTAAAGCCTTCTTAGAGTCAGCTGACTCAGGATCTCTCTCCAGCCAAGCCCTCTCTCCTGACAGCCACAGCCACGCCTCCTGGGCATCTTGACGTAGACATCACAGACCTCAAGCTTACTATGTCTCAAAGTGAGCTCTCCTCCCCTGCAAAGCTTTCCCTATCTCAGTCTCTGGAGTGACACCACTGGCCAGCAGCTGTGCAGGCCAGAGGCCTGGGTCAACCTGACTCCTTTCTTGGTGTGTGTTACACACAACTAGCCAGGTCTGTGTGCCACCTCCTAAACATCCTTGACTCCTTCTTTCCACTCTGGGGTGAGTGCTTACAGATGGCCTTCCTTACTGGTGCTTCTCTTCATTTGTGTTCACCCCTTCCCTCCTCACTCCCCACCCAGCTCAGAATGACCTTCCTGTTGCCGTCACCCTCCTCCCGCTCACCACTTCTCAGGAGCCCCATCACCTCAGGAGATGATGCACAGCAGATGAGGCCCCGTCTGCGTGCGCCTGTCCAGCCTCTGGCCACTCCCTGCACCACTTCATGTGGCAGCAGTTCCCAACTGCTGCTAGCTCCTGAGCTCAGGCGGGGTGGGAGTGGGCACACATTCCTATTATCTTCTTTTCCTGTAGACTGGAGGGAATTTCAGACTTTCCAGAGGGAATGGTGTAAGAGAAACACGTAGGAGCTGGACGGTGGTGCAGTGGTGAAGCGCCGTGCTCAGTGGGGCTGAGCCACGTCGGAAGGTTCTGGGCTCACATGTGGAGACCTCCCCCCACTCCCGAGTGTACTACGAATGCCTGTGTCCATGATCCAGGACTGGCCTAGGCTGAGAGTGGATTGCAACCTTAAGGCCCTGTTGGGGTGCTGTTTCTTGCTCATGGAAGAAATAAGTAGATCAACTTAAAAAGGAGGAGAAACAGACTCAGAGCTTCTCCTAGGCCTTCTACTCACCTGCAGCTGGGGGTGGGCTCTTTGGTGACTTGGGAGAAGGAACTGAGCCCACCCATCTGGCCCCTTCTTGTCTTCAGAAAGATGCATTTCAGTTCTATTTTCCAGTGCTTAGAGTGGCATGGGCTCTGCTTTGGAAAGGGGAGGCCCAATTGTAGGTAGAAGAGCACCTATTAGGAAAATTACCTGCCCCATGGTGCTATATGTGATCCCCTGAAATCCTAGCAAAACCGAGCTCTCTCAAACCTTTGTTTTCAGCCTCTGTTCTTCCCTCCCTGAAATGTCCTATCATTCCAGTCTGCATGGCAAGTGTGTCTCATGTCCAGTCTCACTCAGGCTCTGCAATGGCTGTGGTGGCCACCTGTCCTGCCTGCACTTCTCTGCCCTTTCCTCCTGGGATCCACAGTCTAGTGGAAAAGGTGCACATACTCGGTTACCAAGTACTACAGTAAATTCCATCTATCCTAGCTCTATGAAGGATGTTGCTCTTGTGTGGTTAGAAGTGTTGGATCTGGGGTTAGGACAGTATGTTAAAATTCTAGCTCCAGAGGACCAGCAGGTGGCATGGTGGTTAAGGTGCTGGGCACTCCCACATGGTCAACCAGTTTGAGTCTCGGACCTGGTGGCTTGCTTTCTCTCTCTCTCTCTGTCTCTGGCCAAATTAGAAAATGAATGAATGAATAAATAAACAAATTTCTAGCTCCATAACCCACTACCCTCCATTTCATAGCTGCAAAGTGGGATTCATAGTACCCTATCTCATAGCTCAGGGGTAAAATGAGATAAAGTATGTAAAAACATCCCACCTGGTTACTGGGCACATAACACATGCCAAAGTATGTTCATAGAGTAGAATTTGCCCCATTTTGGGGGAGTACAGAGCCTAGAGCCTTGGGGGTATTTGGGTAGAATTCATAGAGGAGTGACTTTGGCACTGGATTCAGAGAAAGCAGCTGGAAATAGCATTTCTGGAAAGAGGTCTTGTAGATAAGCTTCCCTGACTGGAGCTGGGAGCTGTAACTCAGGAAGCCGCAGATAAGGCAGTCCTTCCTGAAGGTGCCCTGGCAGGACTGTCTTTGGTAATGGACCGGCCTTGGATGCTGTTCAATCACGTGAAAGCCCATGGAGCTCCACTTTGCTCTGAGGGACGTTTCCACCGAAGGCCAAGCCTAGGCAGGCCTCTGCTGCTAGGACTGTGCCCAACTTGGTTTCATGGGAGTAGTTTGGAGCCCTGCCTGGCCCCTCCTGTCCCTCTCATCCCTGCAGGAAGGCCCCAAGAAGCCTCAGCCCAGATTCCTGAGTTCCAGCTCCAAGACAGAGCAGGGACTTTGTTTGCAAGGAGCTTTGTTTTTAAGCCTTTAAGCTCCCAAAGCAAGAAGCTGTAATTCCTGCCTCAGGGTGGAAGGGTTAGAGGTCAAGCAGGCTCCCCCCCTGGAAGAAATCCCAGCCCCTTTAACTCTTGATCTTGGGCAGGTTGTCTACCTCTGTAAGACTAGCTCCTTTATCTGTCAAATGAAGTAGTAAGGCCCACCTCCCAGGTGTATTAGGGGATTTAGAAAACATGTGTTTTCTTACTTGGTGCAATCAAGATCTTTGTACCTGGCATGTGTTATTCCCAGTACAGTAGTTTCGCCTGCTAAATAAAAGTTATAGGAGGCCATCATCCTGGGACCCAGCCCCTGCACTAGGTCCCAACAAACCACACGGAAATGGAGTCACTCATGTTAAAGTGCCACCTCAACAAATTAACAAATTGAAACTTTAGGGAAGCAGCTAGGCCACTGAATAGACCAGTGGTCCCCCCTCCCCCCTTTTCTCTTCAAAACAGGAGATTCTAGTCTTCTTTTTTTTTTTTTTTTTTTTGGAGAGGTTTTCGCTATAGGATGCGTGCGCTTGCCAGACAGAGAGAGACAGAGAGACAGAAAGCGAGAAATCACCCCCTAGGGGAGATGGTCACGCCGCAATCCCTTCTCCTCCATTCTCCTCTTGGGATCTTGGGCACGCATGCACACGTGCCCGGCATGAGTTTTTTTTAAGCCACTGGGTCCAGGACGCGAACCGCGGTCGACTACGTGCGAGTCCAGCAACATAGCCATTCCGCTAACTGCTGGTTCCCTAGATTCTAGTCTTCTTGAGTCACAGGAATAAACCTTACAAGGAAAGAAATGACCCATCTACTCTGTTTCTTCAGCCCTTCTCTAACAAAACCAATCTCTTCTGATCAACTCCCTGGAATAGGTATTTGGTTGTTATCAGAATCTGTGCTTTTGGATTGCAACTCTTGAGGTCCCAAATAAAGCTATTTGTTCTTTACAGATTCAGAGTCTGACATTCATTGGTACCCTTATCCACAGGGGAGATGTTCCAAGACCCCCAGCGGGTGCCTGAAACTGCAGATAGTACCAGATCCTGTATGCACTTTACTCCTTCCATCTGATACCGGAGACCACTACCGAGCCGCAGGTAGTGTGTGCAGTGCGGGTGCACTGGGTGATTCATATCCCAGGCTGCACAGGGCAGGAGGGCTCAAGAGCTCATCATACTATTGAGAATGGGGTGCAATTTTAAACTTACGTTAATTTTTGCAAAGTTCCATTTAATATTTTTGTACTGTGGTTGATTGTAACTAGACTGTGGGCCATAAATCTAGGATAAGAGAGACCGCTGTAGCTGTATAGGAGGGTTGAAAGAAGTGGCCTGGAGACTCTTGCCTCTGACCTAATTAATCATGGAGTCCTGTAGAATTCACTGCTTCTTAAACTTTCAGTCTGAATCACTGAGGGATCTGTAAAATGTGTGATCCAGTTGGCCTGTGTGGGATCTCCGCATGGTCTGTTGAGCTCCTAGGTGAGGCCCCTGCTGCTCTGCCAGGACTACACATAGAGCAGCAAGGCTCTAGAAGGTTCCCTTCTGGTTTCCTCCCCTCAGCCCGTCACCATGCAGGCCCTCAACTGGCTGTCCCCAGTTGAGAGGCAATTCTGAGTGCAGAAGACTGCTAAGGAGCACACACACTGTAGATGCTTGTCCTGCTGGGAGCAAGAGGAAGGAAGAATTCTTTCAGGAGGGGACGGCCTTCAATCTAGCAAAACACCTCAGACTGCTTGGGTTTGGGAGGTGAGTCACCAGGGCTTGTTCTTTTTAAAAAGTTAATTCACTTTTTCCACCGAGAGAGGAAAGAGACCGACCCCAATAATGTCCCCAAATTGCAATTCAGCCTGGATCATGGGCATATGTGCACCTTGTGTGCCCAGGGGAGGTCTCCCCTGAGGCTACCTCTATGCCACTGTCTGACCCCCAGGGCTTGCTTTTAAAAAAAAAATACATTTTTTAATTTAAAAATTTTTAACATTCCATCATTATACATCATTTGGCTTGTAAAGAGAATTTACCCAACATGAAATACATCTCAGACTAATCCAGTTTAGAATACTATACACATCATCAATAGGTAACAAATCATTTCTGTGTCCCACAAATGGCTTGCCTCTCTTTTTTTTCTCCCTAATTTCCTTCCCTATACTCTTCCCTTCTGCCCTCCTTCCACACAGTCTTCTGTGTCATTAACTATTTTCACTGCTTTCATGCCCTCTAGTCTTTCAATCTCTACCATAAAGTGTAGACAGTCGATATATATTCAGTGGAGACATAACAATATCCTTCTTTCATAGCCTGGCTTGCTTCACTCAGTGATAAATCTTCCATATTTGATCACTTTCTATCAAATGCCAGGGTCTTGTTTTTTTATGGCTAAATACTATTCCATAGGGTATGTGTGCCATACTTTTTCAATCCATTCATCTGTTTGTGGACATTTGGATTGGTTCCATGTCTTAGGCAAACACTTTTCTGACTGAGCATTCTCCTGTCCTTTGGGTAGATACCCAGGAGTGGGATTGCTGGGTCATATGGCAGTTGTAATAGTAGGTCTCTGAGGAACCTCCATATTGTTTTCCACAGTGACTGGATCAAACTACATTCCTACCAAGAGTGTAGGAGAGTTCATCTTTCACCACAACCCCACCAAAACTTAGAATTTTTTGTATTTTTAATAGTTGCCATTCTGACAAGGGTTAGGTGGTATCTCATTGTGGTTTAAAACTGCATCTTCCTTATGATGAAAGATGTTGAGCATTTCCTCATGTGTTTTTTTTTTTTTGACTGTATGTCTTCCTGCAACAAATTTGTTCAGTTCATCTTCCCCATCTTTTAATTGGGTTAATAATTTTTTTCCAGGTAAGCTGCTTGAATTCCCTGTGTATTCTGGTTATCGGTCCCTTAGCTGAGACATAGTTTACAAAAATATTCTCCCATTCTGAGGGTTGTTGATTTACACTAATTACTGTGTCCTTTGCTGTGCAGAAACACCTTAATCTGATATAATATCACTTGTCTATGTTGGGGATTATTGCCTGTGATTTAGAAGTCTTATTTAAGAAGTCTTTGCCTACTCCAGTGTCTCCCAGAGTCACCCCAGTGTTTTCTACCAGTAGTTCTACAGTTTGAGGTCTTAGGTTCAGATCTTTGACCCATTTTGAGTTGATTTTTGTTAATGGTGAAAGATGGGGATCCAGTTTTATTTTTCTGCAGGTGGATACCCAGTTTTTCCAGCACCGTTTGCTAAGGAAGTTTTCCTTTTCCCACTGGATTGATGATATCTTCTGTCAAAAATCAGTTGGCTGTAAGCTTTGGGGGTTATTTCTAGGGTCTCTATTCTATCTCATTGGCATACCTGGCTGTTTTTGTGCATATACTATGCTGTTTTGATTATACAGCTTTATAGTATATATTTTAAAATTATTTATTTTTAAAAAAGAATTATTTAACTTTATTTACTTATTCTAATTTGAACAGAGATGGAAGGGGGAAGGGAAGGAGGGAGAGAGGGGGAGAGAGAGCAAGAAAGCGAGAAAGCAAGCCACCAGGTCCTGGACTTGAACCACAGTCGTCCATGTGGGAGTCCAGTGCCCTTAGCCACCACACCACCAGCCGGCCCCAGCTTTATAGTATATTTTGAAGTCAGGGAGCGAGATCCTGCCCACTCCACTCTTCTTGGACATGATTGCTTTGGCAATGTGAGGTCTTTTATGGTTCCAGACAAATTCTGTGATTGTCTTTGCTAGATCTGTGAAGAATGTCTCTGATAATTTGATTGGAATTGTGTTAAATATGTAGATTAATTAGGGTAGGATTACCAATCCAGAAACATGGGATGTCCTTCCACTTTTTTTATGTGATTTTTAATATCTTTTAAAAGATTTTCATAGTTTTCTTTGTAAGGGTCTTTGACTTCCTCAGTTAGGTTTACCCCTAGGTATCTTACACATTTTGTGGCTATGGTGAAAGGGACTCCTTTCTTTAGTTCTCTTGTGGTCAACTTGTTCATATATAGAAATGCTGTAGATTTTTGGATGTTGATTTCGTATCCTGCCACTTGGAAAACTTTGGGTCTTCTAGGTATACCATCATGTCATTTGCAAATAAAGATATGTTCAACTCTTCTTTGCCTATTTGAATTCCTTTTATATATTATTCTTTTCTATTTGCATTGGCTAAGACTTCCAGCACTATACTGAAAAGGAGTGGAGAAAGTGGACAGCCTTGTCTAGTACCAGTTTTTAATGGAAAAGCTTTCAGCTTTTCCCTATTCAGTATAACGTTAGCTATGTTTTTCACATATGGTTTTTATTGTGTTGAGAAGCGATCCTTCTATACCAATCTTACTAAGAGTCTTTTTGTTTTTGAGAGGTTTTTGCTATAGGGCGCGTGTGCTCACCAGAAAGACAGAGAGACAGAAAGTGAGAAATCACCCCCCGGGGGGATAGCCACACCGCAATCCCTTTGCCTCCATTTTCCTCTCAGGATCTTGGGCACGCACACACACATACCTGGCGTGAGTTTAAACTGCCTAGTACGGGACTTGAACCGTAGTCGACTACATGGGAGTCCAGTGACATAGCCATTATGCTAACTGCTGGTCCAAGAGTCTTAATCATGAAGGAATGTTGTATTTTGTTGAATGCTTTCTCTGCATCAATTGAGATGATCGAATAGTTTTTATCTTTTTTTTTTTGTTAATATGGTGTATTATGTTTATGGCCCAGGACTTGCTCTTAAGGAGAATTTAAATGATCTGAGGCTTAGCAAGACACATGACTGTTTAAGATATAACCTCCTTGTGGTGAGTGGTTGCTGTTAGACTTTGCTGTGACTCAGTTTCTATGTTGAAAAAGGACTTAGCAGGTATGTGGGATCTCTGGTCAATCAGGGGTCAAGGAGTAGTACCTGCTCTGGGCAGGAGGCTGAGTGTAGAGTCCCAAAGCCACTCTCTCCTGCCCTACCCATGCTCAGCTCCAGTAAGAAGATACAGAAGGAAGGGTTAGTTTAGCCTTTCAGAAATAATGGTCATGTGGATATTTAGACAGAGAAAGTCCCGCTTTGAAGAGCTCACAGCTCTTTCTAGGTGCCCCCAAGAAAGACTGAAGAAGAGGGGAAAATGAGCAAATGGATTCTGAGAAGAAGGGCTGATGTCCCAGTCAAGGACTTCTAGCACCATCAGGATCTGTATTCTACATGGGCCTTGCCTTCGCCAGTTTTCTGCTACTTGTAGCTTTAGTGGGCCAGCAGCACTGGGCTGGCTTTCCATAGTTCAGATGTAAAAAAACCCATAAAATTGAAATGATCTAAACTGCAAAAACAAAACAGAGTTGCACCAGGAGAATCTTTTTTTTTTTTTTGGAGATGTTTTTGCTATAGGGTGTGTGCGTTTGCCAGACAGACAGAGAGAGACAGAGAGATAGAAAGCGAGAAATCACCCCCCAGGGGGGATGGCCACGCCACAATCCCTTCTCCTCCACTCTCCTCTTGGGATCTTGGGCACGCACGCACACGCGTCAGGCGTGAGTTTTAAGCCACCGGGTCCAGGACTCGAACTGCAGTTGGCTACATGGGAGTTCAGCGACATAGCCATTACGCTAACTGTTGGTCCCCCAGGAGAGTCTTGAGTTGTAGCAGAGATTCTGCCACCAGGCTTGGAATGGTTGATCTGGAAGGTTAGACTCTAAGAGTAGATCTGGAGAAGTGTAATTTTCTAGCAAATGAATGAAAACATGTGGATAGCATGTTTTGTTTTTGCAGATAGCAATTACTGCACATAAAGCACATTCAAGAAAATACTGAGCTCCTGTGAGGCTTTATCCACTTTTTTGGGTCTTTTTACATAAAAGAAATGATTGGCGTGAGCCTGGCTAGTTTGTTATCTAAACGCAGATGTGCGCTTGCAGCTGTGGTTACACTTGTAGAGCTGTTGGAAGGAAATTGTATATTGTGCATTAATGAGCAACTGATTAAACAGAGGAGGCTGCCTATCCACCAGTGTTGGCTGTGATCCCACTCTGACAGGATAGGCGTAAGATAAAAGAAATTCTTTAAAACATTGGAGGACTTGAACTTGGTCTATAACAAATTATTTTACACCTGCAGTGGCTCTGTGGGATAAAAAAGCAAACTTCCATAATCTGTCATTTATTAATCTACTTCCAGACAGCAATGGAGGTAACTCTGTTTAACTAAAGATACATATTAAAAACACATATGTAAACAGGGCAGCTTAAATATAAGTTTAAAATGAATCAGAATCCATGAAGAGGGAATGAGGAGAAATTTCTGCCTGAAACCCAAGAGATGCTACACATTTAACTGAAATTCTGACCCTCTCATGTCTTTTTCTGCTTCCCTATGTATGAGTCCCTGATGAAAATTGCATTTCTCATGGCTTTCCCTAAAGAGGTTATGAAAAATGTCACCAGGAGCTCAAAGCTTGAGCTGGGCTCAATGTTCAGGAGCTGACAGAGCCCAGGTTGTCTTCTTTGGTCCCAGGTTCCCCTGCTGCGCTGTTCTCTCCTGGCCTAGGAGGTCACTGCTCACTACTCATGGTTATTCTCTACCCCAGGCCTATGAGAATCCTCGTCCTGGTCTTGGCTCATGTGAGGCATCTGGTGGTCAGGAGACCTCTGTGGGTACAGGGAGATGGGCTGATAGGCTGGATGCTGTGCCAGATCCACAGGTGGTATCCACACCTGCCTGGCATCATCTAGCCCCCTCCACTAAAGGTAGACACATTCTGTGGCTAGAGTCCGATTCTCTTTCAGGCCCTCTTTCTTCACTTTGGGACCCCCTGAGTAATTGTGGTTTGAGTGGGAAGCAGCATTAAGAGGCTTTGGGTTGTGAGGATAAAAGTGGGGTGGCACGGGAGGCTGGTGCGTGGGCAGGGCCTTGAAGGGCAGGCCAAGAATGTGGGACTCCATTCACGAGTGTTTTAGGCAGGGATGGGACCCGATCAGATTTGATTCTCATTCGGACTCCCAACTGGGGCCTTAGCTATAGCGCTGGGGACAGGCCTGAGTGCCCTGCTCACCAGAGACTCTGTCGTATGTAGAGCTCAGGAGTGGAACCTAGTTTGGGTTAAAGGTGGCTGGGCCATCTTAAGGGCTCCTTGCACATGTTGAAAGTGTCTCTCTAAGAAAACTTTTTTAAAGAGAAATTCAGGGTTGCAGTGTCCTTAGTCCTGGTTGGCTTATTTCAGTCATCCCCACCTCCCCTTTTCCAAACCCCAATCACCAAGTTGATAGGGGATGGATTGTACTAATTGACCTAGCCTGAGCCACACGCTCTATTTGGAGCCCAGGAATTGGGCCAACTTTACCCAAAGCACATAGGTTGAGTGGAGGAGAGTTAGTACTCCAAAATAAAACCAGGGTACTGTACACACAAAATAGAGAAGTTGTCAGGCCACACAAATAAAGGCTTCCCCCCTACTCATATATAGAAGTGAGGTAAATGTTTCAAAAGAACTGCAAGGTGTCCTGGGGGGTCCTGACTCATGGGATGAGGACTCAGTGTCCTCTGAGGAAGCAGCCAGCATCAGCCTGGTAAAAGTGGGTTGGGTTATATTCATGGGAAGCAAACAGTCATAAGACCCAGAAGCAAGGGAGGAAAAAGCTTTTGTTTCATTCTGTTTTAGGTTTTTGCCACAGGGCACTTACCCTTGCTAGAGAGAGGGAGAGAGAGGGAAAGCAAGAAATCATCCCTCACCCCCCGGGGTGGGGTTGGGTGGATGGCCATGCCACAATCCCTTCTCCTCCATTCTCCTCTTGGATTCTGAGAACACACACGCATGCCCAGCTTGATTTTCAAGCTGCCAGGTCTGGGACTCAAACCTCAATTGCCATGTGAGAGTTCAGTGCCTTAATCCCATGCCACCTGCTGCCCACTTAGTTGAGACTACTGGCTCAATGGTGGGCAGGCAGGTATATGAATTAAGAACTTTTATAGTTTGAATTTTGAGACATATGAGTTTATTGTCTTATCAAAAATTTAAAAAAGAATAGCCATGAGAGTGCGGAAGCACTGGAAGCAATTATCAGCTCTTCACATCTGTGAGGGAGGACACTTATTTATCAGCCTGGGTTCCCTCCCCTCCCCAGGTGGGGTAGCTGCTTTCACTGAGGATCCTTGACAGACCTACCAGGAGGGGTTGAGGAAGGAGAGGTGGAAAGAGTTAGAGGACTTATGAGACTATCTGGACAGATCTGGCCTGGGCAGGTTGCCTCACCTGACATATTGAGAGGAAGAAATACGTAAAAAAAAGAGTGGTAGGGTATCAAAGATACTTTTTCTTTGGAGCCTACCTTTCCCTGACTGTACTTGATAATTTCTCTTTCTCTCTCCTTTTTTCTTTCCTTCCTTCCTTTCTCCCTTTCTTTCTGTCTCCCTCCCTCCCTCCTTCTCTTTTCTTCCTTCCTTCCTCCCTCCCTTTCTTTCTTTTCCTTCCTTCCTTCTTCCTCCCTTCCTTTCCTTTTCTTTCTCTCTCTCTCTCTCTCTCTTTTTTTTTTTTTTTGGTGAGATATAGTTGCTATAGGGCGTGTGCATTCACCAGAGAGACAGAGAAACAGAAAGTGAGAAATCATCCCTTGGGGGTGGGGGGATGGTTATGCCTGAATCTATTCTCCATTTTCTTCTCAGGATTTTGGGTATACACTTACAAGTGCCTGACATGAGTTTGAAGCCACCACCAGGTCTAGGATTTGAACCAGAGTTGGCCATGTGGGAGCCCAACAATGTAACCGCTATGCCATCTGCTAGCCCCTGTACTTGATAATTTGTAAGATTCCTTGTATCTTCAAAAGTCCATGCACCAATTATCTGTGTCTGTAGCACATTCCTTCAATGGTCCAAGCCTGTAGTCTACTCTGTAAATGAAGGGGCTGGATTAGTTGTCCAGTCAAATGGCCTTCCAGTTCTGGGGCTCCATATTGAAGATATGTTCTCTGCACACACCCTATCCTAAAGTCCCAGGGCTACTCTGAGAAGATACAAGCTGTATGCACGGAATACTACACGTATCTCTGTGACATGCTTATACCCTGAAGACAGCTGGGGAGTTGCTTTATCTACCAAGGGCATTCACAGTTCCTCCATTTAAACATTGCTCATCCAGGTTAAGTAGAAGAGGTAACGAATTAGCTGGGCAGGCAGATGATGTCCTTTCTGCCCTGCTTATCTGTGTTCCCTGGGAGCTTTTCTGCAGGCCCTCTGATGCCCTCCTGACTGGCTGGGGGAATTTGGCAGAGCCAGAAGCCTGTGGGGGTGACCAGGACCCCAGATAGGCTGCAGCCTCTCATCTTAGAGATCCTCATAAGGCAGGAAGGCCTTTCCTCACCTTAGGACTGCTATGGTCATCAGACAGAAGTCAGGAGGTGGAATTTAAGATGACAGTGCAGGGTGACAGTGGAGCAGACAGGCTGATCTGTAGGACTGGAGATGGGTGTGCACCCACAGGTGCAGGTTTTTTTTTTTTATTAAGTTTTTAAGATTTATTATATTTTTAATTTACCATAGGGAATGTGAGCTCACCAGAGAGAGATAGTCATGGAGGAGTTCAGCGCCTTAACCACCATGTCACCTGCTGGCCCCAGGTGCAGGGTATTTTAAGAGGTGGGAAGGCAAGATACCCAGGTGGAACATCCACCAAGGTCTTCAGGCTTAGATCTGATATTACAGCAAATGAGACCATAAACACAGGCACAGGATACAATGATAGGACTGAAAGATGCTCAATGCATTACTTAACCTATCCCTTTCTGGCACTGGGCCCTTACGGTAAGACAAGACCATCACTGGGTGGCTGGAATAGAATTGCCTGACCTCTTTGCCCGTAACTCACATGCCCATTTCTTTTCAAAATATGACCTCAATTGACTTCTCTTACTTGGTACTTCTCAAATATTTAACTTCTTGATTTCTCTCTGACCTGGTCTCATCTCAGTCCCATAGGAATCTTGTAACAAATGCACTTTCTCCCTGCCTCCCGGCTTGCCCTTGTCTTCCTTGAAGCCTTGGCAGACGTCTTTGTCTTTTACAAGGTTATGGCTTCCCACAGCCTCAGATAGTACCAAGGAAAAGGGATGAGGCTGAGACACTTAGGCTATGCAGGGGAAGGATGGGGTGAGTGCCAGATGATAGGCAAGGTCTTTTTCTCTCTTCCTTTTTAGTTCTGGTATCTTCAGAAGTGACTTAGGCAATAGGACCCAAAAGTCTTGGACTTCTGCTAAATACTATGTTTCTATTAATACAATATGAGTTATATGAGAAGGGAAGTTGCTAAAGAAAATGAACTTGGAATTTGAAGTCAAACAAATTTGGGTTGAAATCTCGGTATAAAAATTTAGGTGATGTGAACAATTTTCTAAGAATAATTACTATTGAATTTAATTCCAGAAACAATTTATGTATGATTTATTTTATCCTGTTCTCTCTAGCTTCCTGTAAATCTTAAGTATTTCATAAGGAAACATGTAAAATAACCATAATAAGGCTCAATAAATACAAAACTTTTTCCATTTCTTTAGGGAAAATATTAGTCACTCTCACATAGTTGGTACTAATAATATAAACTGATACAATCCTGCGAAAAGGTAACTTGGTACTATCATCTAAATTTAAAATTCATATTCTAAGACCAAGCAATCCTACTTTTTTTTTTAAAAAAATTGGTTTCTTTCTTTCAGGAGAGAAAGAGACACTTACACTCACACATCACTAACAAAGTCCTGTCATGCCGTGATCTTTCCCCCGGCCTCCCAGTCAGCCAGGATCATCGGCACATACACAGGTGTGCCCAATATGTTTGAGTTGACCTAGGATCCAAACTCTGGGCCTTCCCACATGGCTCCACTATTGCACAGTTGTATCCTACTCGCTGTGCCACTATGGCTGAACACCACTTTTTTTTTTGCTTTTGAACCACCATTTTACTTTATCTCACAATTTTGTGGATCATGAATTAAGACAGGGCTCACCTGGTCAACTTTACTGCTCCCTTGCTGGTATTCAGACAGCAGATAGGCAAGTCTGAAGGGTCTAATGGGAAAGGCCAGGTTCCATTGGCTGCATCAACCAGGGTACCTACATGTAGCTCTTCAGCATGCTCATTTCAGTTTAGCTGGATCTGTCATGAACCATATTCATGGCCTTGCTACTCAAAATATGGTCTGTAGACTGAGTGTAGGCTCCACCTAGAAGCGTATTATCTTGGCCAACAATCCCATTTTTAATAATCTGTTTTGGGGCCAACTTAGTAAAGTGCTGGACTCTCACTTGGCTGACTGTGGTTTGGGTCCTGGATCTGGTGGCTTGCTTTTTCACTTTCCCTCTCTTTCTCTCTGTTGGTCTCTGATCGAATTAAAAAACAATAATAATAAATAAAAGATTAAACAAATAATTTAAAAGAGATTTTTTGCCGTAGGGCATGCACACTTGCTGGAGAGAGAGACAGTCAGTCAGTGAGAGGGAAAGTGAGAAATCACCCCTCAGGGATGATGGCCACATCCGAATCTCTTTTCCTCCATTCTCCTGGGATCTTGGGCACACATGCATACATGCCCAGTGTGATTTTTCAAGCCACTGGGTCTAGGACTTGAACCATGGTTGGCCATGTGGGAGTCCAGTGATATAACCGTTATTAGGGGCCATCTACTGGACTCTGAACAAATAATTCTAAAAAAAAAAAAAAACCTAACAAAAAAATGGGACCAGCAGGTGGCAAGGTGATTAAGGCACTGGACTCTCACATGGCAGGCCGTGGTTTAAGTCCCAGGGCTGTGGTTTGAGTCCCAAACCTGGCAGCTTGCTTTCATACTTCCTTTCTCTCTGTCTCTCTGGTCAAATTAAAAAATAAATAACAACAAATAAATAATTCTTTAAAAAATCGGTTTTGAGGAAATACTGGCTAGAATGTGCACAGATACATGAACAAAAATATTCCTGAATCATAAGAGCTGGCCCCGTAGCCTCATTGTTAACAGAATCAGATCCCACATGGCCGAACATGGTTCAAATCTTGGCTCCAGCAGCTTGAAAAGCACTCTGGGTATGTGTGCGTGCCTGTTTGTGTATACCCCAAATCCTGACAGGATGGAGAAATGTAGAGGAGACCATGCCCCACTGTGGGTGAGTGTGTCCTTTCTCTCTCTCTCTCTCTGGTAAGTGCATACACCCTCTAGTAATTAAAAAATATAGAACATCCACACTATGAATTCCATGGAGCCATTATAAATAATGAGATATTAATAAATCTACATATACTGACCTAGAAAGATGTCTATGATATGCTATTTCATTAAAAAAAAAACAAAAACAAAAACAAATGATAGGATAAGATATACAGCAGGACCCGCTTCTGTTAAAGAAAAATTTCAGTAAGTATTTCTAATCATCCAACCTTTCAGAAATTCAGAAGAATGACACTGAGTGACCAGTTTACGTCTTGAGATAGTAAAGGGATATGTGCTTTTTCACATAGTGTATTTTAATGCACTAAAAAGAAGTGAGTATGACGTGATTTTGTTTTGTTTTTGTTATTCCGTACATTGAAAACAAAACTGAATCATTATATTCTGGGAATATTTGTGCTGAACAGTCATTCTCAAAGGTCATGAAGATAGGGTGTCCCAGTCTCAAAAAAGCCTGTCAGCACAAACCCACTTGTCCTTGCAGTTTCCTCACCGGGCTTGGTCAAGGCTATCTCCTTGATTTCCAGTCTTCTCCTAGGTGAGGAACCATCTTACTGCTCCTCTTTAACCTTAGACCCTTCTCAGATTCCTTCAAGTGTTTAAGGAATTGATTTTTCAAGACAATTAGTTACCATGTTCCAATTTTCTTCTCAAGGTGAGATGCAAACTAAGGACCTCAAGTAGAGCTGGAGTAGAAAGGGTTGCTAAACTTCCCTGGTAATGGTCAAGGATTTGGGCCCATCCTTTTCTCCAAAAAAACAGAGAGGTGGTTTGGACTAGGGAGGAGTTCTGTTTTCAGCCAGAGAAAAACATCTAACTCCACTTAGTCTCTTATGGGAGACTGTTAACAGCAGCAGGCAGATTTTGATGAAAAATGGAATGGATGTTTTGGAAAGTGTTTCTGGGTGCCTTCCCTGAGAGACCAAAGCCCAACAAAGAAACCGATCAGGTCCTCAGTGCATGTCTGCCCCCTATGGGTGAACTTCTCGATGTGTTAGTTTTACTAGATCTTGGGGCTCAGAATGGTTAAGTCTTTCAAAATCTGAGTCCCTGGAGCTAATTTACTCCTTTCTTCTTCACTGTAAGTAGTTTTAACTCCTTACACTTTAGATCCTCCTTCTTTCGCTGGGTCCCTCAGGCCTCAGGAGTGGCCAGAGTTGGGCTCAGAATGTGACTTGGTGACTCAACAGCTGACCCCAAATTGCATTAACAGTTTAGACTCTAAAAGGGGAAGTTTAAGTGAAGTGTTTCTTTCCTTTTTTTTCCTGTCTGGGAGCAGTGTACATTTCTAGCACAAGCATTGGCACAAAGGTTAGCAGTTTCTACTTTGGTCATTTTATAATCTATAAGCGAAAGAGGAATGTCCAGTGTTGAATTTCACTAGGTTGTGAAATAGCCTAAAGGCAGCAGCTCTGCCTGTAGATTTTGATGTCTGGTATTGACCCAACTCAGATACCCGGCATAAAAGACCAATAATGATAATTCCCTAGGAAACAACCTATGTTTTACCAACTGCTCTTGTCTGATGAATTATCACTCGGGACGCTATTGTCACACACCTGACACAGTCAGTGCAGGCAAGTGTTTAAGTGAAATGCAGCTGTATTTGGAAGGGTCCCTTTTAATGCGCCACTTTTGGGTCTCCTGATATAAGACAAAGCTTGGTGGGACTAAAACATGTTTGAGGCAAAATAGGAAGAAGGTCGATGGAGAAAACCTACCTAGAATCATGGCAGAAAGTCATCTTTAAGGTCTACACTTTTAAACTGAGCAGAGTCTTCTCAAATAATTCACATGTACTAAGCACTTAAAATGTGCCAATGGCCTTGCTAAATGCTTTCATGGATTATTTCATCTGCTCTTCCCCACATTATTCTCTGAGGAAAGCCTTTGTCTTAGTCTATTGTGTTGCTAAACAGAAATACATGAGACTGGGTGACTTATGAAGAAGAGGTTTCTTCGGCTCTTAATTCTGGTGGCCAACAGCAATGAGGTTGGCACCTGGCTGGCCTCTAGTCCGATGTTACAACATGGCTGACAGAAGCAGGAAGGTCAGTGAGCATGTACAGAGAGACAGTCATTGGCCAAGCAGCTCTTACTTTAACAACCCGCTCTTGTGGGAGCTAGCCCCTTTCTGTGAGAGGAAGAATGCCCTTTCTCCCTTGAGACAGCATTAATCCATTCATGAGCACGAAGCCCTCATGATCCAAACATGACCCACTAAGCCCTGCCTCCCCAAAGTCTTACCATGACCAATGCCTTTCCATAGAGGACCAAATTCCAGCATATGAATTTCCAGTACATTCTCTCCCTCTCTTTTTATACATCTATTTCTTCCACAAGAGAGAGACAGAAGCAGAGATGGTTACCTCCAATAGGACTCCCATACCATACCCCATCCCCAGCCCCAAACAGCTAGGATTATGGGCACATGTGGGCACCTTGTTTGCACAGGGAGACTCAGGACACAAACCCAGGGCTTCCCATGTGTCTCCAGCATCGTGGAGCACTGTGCCACTGTGGTTGGCCCACAGCAACGTTCTTGTGATCCTTGTTGTACAGCCTGGGAGAAGGGGCTTGGGAGGTAAGTGGTAGAACCAGGATTGAAATTTAGCCAGTCTAACTGCAAGTTTGTGTCCCTAACCACACCTGTCATGGGTTATTGAGGGTGAGACTGCTGACTAACAGGGGCAAGAAATGGCATGGAACGCCAGTGCTGCCTGAGTGCCTACAC
>NW_006198305.1:2146093-2148336 GCF_000334495.1 Tupaia belangeri chinensis
CAGAAGGGATCATGGGCCACACAAATCTTTTCCTTCTCACTCCTTTGTTTTATCCCTGAATCTGAGATACATAGAATAAATGTATTCTATGGTAACTAAATTAGGTACCTAAAACATTCCCAAAACAGCTGAGTGGAAAGATGTCCAAGTAGTTCCCAGTACATAATCAGCTATTTGCTGGGTCCTTGAAACACCAGATGCTGAAGGTGAAGGTATTTATCATTGGACATGCCTCAACCCACTGGGAATATTCTTGTTTAATTCCCCCATTCCTCAAGAAAAATGTAAAAATAAAGCATTATCATATTTGAGAGCAAATCTTTTACAATTTTCCCTATAAACCTGGTGAATGTCAATTGAAAAAATCTTGACTATAACAACTTATCTGGTAGGTGGGGTGATGGCTAAGGCATGGATCCTACATGGCCAACTGTGCAGTCTGAGTCCTGGACCTGGTGGCTTAAAAAACACACTGAGTGCATGTGTATGTATACCCAAAATCCTGAGAGGAGACTGGACTGTTGCGTGGCCACACCTGGGAGATGATTTCTTACTTTGTCTCCAGTGAGCTCATGTGCCCTATCACAAACCCCCAAACCAAACCCCCCAAAACTTACCTTGGCTTCTAAGTTATGTTGTTTCTCTACTGACTTAAAATTGTTTCCATTCACTTTCCAGAGTCCTCCTTTCTGCCTAATATTGCTAATAAGTATTGCTCTTTGCAATACAAAGTGGTGCCAGTGACTCACTTTGTAGAGGGCACACACCCTGAAATAATTCTCCTAGGGAGGAAGGATTTGCACGGTTCATATTTGAAGGTTGCTATTCTTTTCTGTATAAGGTGAAGGGGTCATTATGGGACTCAAACCTTGAACCTGACATTGATACCACAGTGTTTATAGAGACTAAGAAAAAGTGATGACAATATACCTTGAGCCCTAAATAAAATAATCATTTCAGAATGGTTACATTACGAAAAGAGATTCATGAAAGTTCAATCCTGGAAGGAATTTTAAAAACCACTTAATATAACCTCATATCTCATATTGGCAGTAACAGCTCTTAGAAAAATAATTTTTCTTTCTTTTTTAAACAGGTGAGGATACCAAAGCCCAAAGAATATGACCTGGCCAAGGTCTTTTGCCATTAGTGGATCTCAATCTTGGCTGCACACTAGAATAACAGAGAGTTTAAAAAATATATTTATGTTTGGGCCTCACTGCCAACAAATGATCAAACTTCCTGAGCCCAGGGTCTGGTTACTAGAACTTTTTAAAGCTCTTTAGTTAACTCAATCTGAAGCTGGAATTGAGAATCACTGAACTAGATTAGAACATGCCCTGACCTGGTCCCAGGGTATCAAGTCCCATGCAGTCACTAGTTCCCCATCCCTGAGCCCATGGCAAACACGACAAATGGATTATGGAATCCTCCCTGCTGCACCTAACCTGGCTGCCTTCTTGTACAGTTCCTGGAAATTACCACTTGTCCATGAGCAATGGGAAACAATCTGAGACCTAGCTGCACTCAGGTACTGTATCTTGCTTCCTCTCAACAAAATCACATAAAATACCTGCAAGTATTATTCAGGTAAAACTGATATCACATGCTCTTGCAGCCAGTGTACCCATCTGTCAGCTCACCTGGGTTCTACGAGGGAATGTCAGGGTGAACATCTTCTGTTACTCAACTGAGGTTCTGTATTTGCTTGTTTCACACACAACAACTTCTGATTATATACAGATGCAGAATTTCATGGATCTAGGTTGGGATCCTACTTGCTATATGCAAGCTGTGTGACTTTGGGTAAGTGCTTTGTGCCTCATTTCTGTCAACTGTAAGTAAGAATAGTGATGAAACCATCTCAGGGTCCATGCCTCTTATCTCTGGGACTAATCTCTAGCAAAACTGAAGCCTAGGTTCTCAGTCTTTTTCAGCCTTCCTTATCTGTCTGGATCCCAATCCCTTTAGTCCCCAATGTTAACTTGTTCAGATAAAGGAATCCTTGATAAGAAAGAGTCCTTAGACCTCACTACCAAATACTCAGAGGGCCTGGAAATGGCCTTCTGAAGACAATGAATAAGTCCTACACATTTTTTTTTTTTCTTCAGCACTGTATACTTCTCTAGCCAGAGATGAACTTTGTAGTGTCCAAACAATTTGAATTCTTTTCCTTCCTTCCCTCTCTCTCTTTTTCCCTCCCATCCATTCACCTCTCCATTTATTTATCTATTAAGGGAAAG
>NW_006198305.1:2148367-2151422 GCF_000334495.1 Tupaia belangeri chinensis
ACTGTTGCCACAATCCTCTCCCAGCCCTGTAGCCAGCCAATTCACAAGATTGCCCATGGCTTCACATGCTCAAGCAGATGTGAGTGTAAAGCAGCAGCTTCCCCACACAGCCTCCAGTATCACCTAACATTGCCCATAAGGCCTGTGTCACTGTGGCTAGACCTGGATCCTGTTTAAATCGTGACAGCAAAAGATGTAGCTCGTGATCTGGATATAAAAACATGTAAACCAACGAAAAAAACAGCAGTCCAGCAACTGGGTCACCATCCAGGACCAGAGTCTGTGCCTGGGTCACACACAGAAACCACCTTGTTTCTAGTAGAGACCAGTTTCGGGTAGGTCCTTGAGGCCCATCCCCCAACCTCTGATCCCTATTGTTTTTTGGATGAAACCCAAGTTCCTTTCAAGTTCTCATGCCAATACTACTTCGTTCTCCATCTCTTGTCATTCCTTGCCTCTCCAGCTTCCATCTGGTGTTGCCTCCTGCCACTTCATTCACTGCACTTTCTGGAATGCCCATTTCATGAAAAATAAACTCCTCAGGTCCCGACCCTTCTTCCAATCAGTTCAGTTTGTATCCATGCAACTGTATAAGCAGATTTAATTCTTCATTCAATCCATCTTTCTTGCGTACACTCTCAAATCTTATGAGTCCATTTCCCCACATTCACTGTAAAATCAAGCCTTATGGATTTACTCACAGTTCCTCAAATACATCTAGTCATCTACTGCCTCGCTAGATGCTGTCCGTACTCTCTCGAGCTTTCTTTAAGACAACATAACAATCCTCTCTTACAAGGTTAACTACCTCCTTCCCTGCAACCTAAACTTTCTTCTTCTTATTTATTTTTACTTTGTTTTTCTTTGAGAGGTTCTTGCTATAGGGCACATGTGCTCACCAGAAGAGAGAGACAGAGAGACAGAAAGTGAGAAATCACCCTCCCAGGGGTGATGGCCACGCCGCGATCTCCTCTCCTCCATTCTCCTCTCGGGATCTTGGGCACACACGCGCACGTCCCCAGCATGAGTTCAAGCCACCAGGTCTGGGACTCAAACTATGGTCGACTACATGGGAGTCCTGTGACATAGCCATTATACCAACTGCTGGTCCCGCAACCTAAATTTAAATGCCTGTCCTCTGCAAGGACTCATTTCCCTTTCTCCAAGAGCGCCCATTACTTTAGAAGCAGTTCATATCTTTCTTCTACTGACTGAAAGCTCTGAGAGGACACAGATAATGACTTTTTGAAACCCACATCTCTCTGACCCTAGAACCCAGGTCTTCCCTGTAACATGCATAACATGTCTCAGTACATGGATGAAACAACACTGAGTTCACTAAGGTATTTCAGAGGAACAGTATTCATACCACTTTTCAACCTAGAAAGAAACTCCTCTATCATTAAATCTAACTCTCACTTTACAGAGGCACCTAAAGACAGTTGTTTGCTCACAGTGCCCCAAGAAGTTTGCAGCAAAACTGTTCAAGAAAGTTTCCCTTATACCACTGAGATACTTGAAAGAGCTTTAAATTTAATCTCTAAGATGAAAATAATAAACATACATATACAACTCAAGGTATTGTATTAGAAATTGAAAGTTCAACAGTGGCTGGAAGTGGGAAAAAATCACTTTTGTAGGTTGGGATGGAGTGTGGGTAGGGAGAGTAATCAGGATTGTATATAATAGTTCTTGACCTTTTTGGTCTCAGGACCTTTTATACTCCTTTTTTTTTTTTTTTAGATTTTTGCTATAGTGCACATACACTCATGAGAGAAAGAGAGAGAGAGAGAGAGACAGACAAACAAAAAGCAAGAAATCACCCCTCCAGGGGGGATGGCTATGCTGCAATCTCTTCTCCAGTTTTCTCTTGGGATTTTGGGCATGCATACACATGCACCGGGTTGCAAGCTTCAAGTCACTGGGTCCACAACTCGAACTGCAGTTGACCTTGTGGAAGTCCAGCCATGTAACCACTATGCCATCTGCTGGTTCCCCTTTTATACTCTTAAAAGTAATTGTAGCCCATTTGCAGAGGCTCAGGCAGTAGGACACCACTGCACGATACTGGAGCCACATAGATTTGGATCCTGGGTTAACCTAAACATGCCAGGTGTGCCTTTCTGTGTGCACTCATCCTAACATGCCAAGAGGCTGGGGGAAGGATTGTGGCATGGTGAGACCTTGTCAAAAGTACTGTGTTTCTCCCTATGGTGAAAGAAATATGCAATGAGAAGAGTGGCATTTATTTTATATTTCTGCCAGTCTTTTAAATCTTTGGCTTAATAAGACACAGCTGGATTCTCTTATCTACTGCACTTGCTCTCTTGAGATAGGTTGTTTTGGTTGATGCCTTCAAAGACAATTTAGTCTCATATAGACACAAAGTTGGAAAAGAGAAGAATATTTTAATAGTCTTTTCAGATAATCATAGCTATTCTTCACTACATCAAAATTTGACAGATGATAGTTTCTTAAAAGTTAGTTATGAAGTGGAAACTGGAATAATATCACATGAACTTTCCAGTACTGTTATGTTAAATTCCATTAGTCTACCTTGCACTGTATGTATATTTTTGTTATAGCATGCATTGGTTATTTGGCAATATTGGCTTGCTGAATTATACAGATCTTGCAAATATTGTCACATTTCATTATACATTATATAAAAAAAATTACTTGTTAGTATCACCACTAGTCTCATTAGAAAAGAATTTACATACTGAGGAAGCTGATGCTCACAGTGGTCGATTCTAGTTTTCCAAAATTCTAATTTTCATTTAGAATACTGTCCGTTATTTTCCTGAATGTGGCTCCTTTTATTTGTTTATTTTTGCTACACAGTGCATGTGACAGTGTAGAGAGAGAGAGAAATCATCCTCCAGGGGTGACGGCCATGCAGCAATCCTTTCTCCTCCATTTTCCTCTTGGGTTAGCGTCTGGAGACCTCCCTGAGCATCTGGGTGGGCATGCTGTGCCCATGATATGGGGCTGGTTGAGGCTGGGTGTGGACTGCAGGATGAAGATCTTGTGGTGGTGCCTCTCTCTCTTTCCC
>NW_006198305.1:2151447-2177954 GCF_000334495.1 Tupaia belangeri chinensis
CCCTCTCTCTCTCTCTCTCTCTCTCTTCCTCTCTTCCTCCCCTTTCTCTTTCAGAAGAAAGAAGCAAAAAATCTTTTAAAGGCCTAGAATGTCTTTATGATGACCAACATAAGTTCCAGATAGGAGGAGGCAGGCTAGAAGGAACATTGCTTTTTAGGAAAGTCGTAGATTTAACTTAGATAAAATACACTGATCTTAGCCAAGAGGTTGAGAAGTGATTAACTCATATAAAATAAAGTGAATGTTTACATTCACTGGTTATAAAATACAAATGATATAGGACTGCTGCTTTTCTCATAGGGAATGAGTAACACAAATGTGGTCAAATGATTTGTTATGAAAAACATGCTGCATTTATTACTTATAGACTATTTTAGAAGGAAAACATGAGAATATTAAGTATTTACTCTAAACCAAACAGTATACTAGTCACTTTCATATGGTATGTGATTTAATTCTTATTAATAAGCTTATAAAAGATATCACCATTTGTATTGGTGGGCAAATGAAGCCCCCCCAAAATCAAGTAACTTTCTAAAGGCCATGATTCTCAACTCTGATTTTGTAACACTTCAGTTTGTATCATCATCTCAAGGCATTTGGGGAAAGTCAAATTTAATTATCATCCTTGTGTGTATTAACTATGTAGTATTTTTAAATTAAAACATTTTTATTTATTTTTATTATTTTAAAAATTCAGCCAGCGAGAAAGATATATAGAGAGGGAGGGAGGGAAAAGATATATAGAGAGGGAGAGAGAGAGAGAGAGAAAGCTTATTAATAAGAATTAAATCACATACCATATGAAAGGGAAAGTGAGAAAGCAAGCCACCAGGTCTGGGACTTGAACCATAGTCAGCCATGTGGGAGTCCAGCAAATTAATCACCATACCACCTGCTGGCCCCAAACTATGTAATCTTTTTAAACAGGCACAAAATGGTGTTCCAAACTGAGAGAAATATGTGAAACCTCTGTAGATGGCATACTTTTTTCCTTTTTGTATCAGAAACTATTTTAAACAATAGATACAGCTGATTAGAAGATTTTTTTAACAGCTAAGAAAAATCCATACGTCAGTGGTGATGTGGAGTTTAAGGCAGATGGATCCCACATTGCTGGCTGTGGGTTTTAGTCCTGGACCCAGGAGCCTGAAAAAATACGCTGGGCATATGTGTGTATATGGCCAAAATTCTAAAAGAAGGGAGAAACAGAGAAAGTACTACAGCGTGACCATCCACCATGGGGAGATGATTCCTCACTTTTTCCCTCCCTCCCTCTCTATATATCTTTCTCCGGCAAGTGCATGTGTCCTCTGGTAAATTAAAATAGTAATAAAATTCTGCTCTTAAAATTTACTGCCATACTTTATCAGTCACTAATTGGATACAAAGACCTCCCCCATCCCAATTTAAAAATATCAGATCAGTAATAAAAGGAGGAAAAGCAATACATAGTCTGGTGCTATTTTATTTGGCCCCCCAAAGAGAAGGGTACTAATTTTACTGACATCAAGAAACAGGGTCCCAATATACTACCCGATCAAAATGGTCTGTTCTCCTGAACTTGGTGGATGCTCATGCTCTTTTACACGTGCATGCACACACACACACCCTTAAACTTACGGCATGCTTTTCCTCCCCAACATAAATAAATTCTCTGTTCAACTAAGATGGCTGGAAAATGGTTGGAAATCTTTTTTCTTTTTTTGACATTTTAAAAGAAATTACTAAAATAATTTCAACTTAACATCCGTATGAATATTTTACCAGAGTAAAGCCATTTATTATTTACTCATTTCCAGGCAGGACTTGAGTCTGAGAGTATAATACAGTTTAAATAGAGTATGACAAAAGATAGTTGCTAGAAAATTAGTACTGAAAACAGACAGGCAAAACATCTTGACAGTTTTGCAGACTTAGCATTTTAAATTACAGTTGATTAGAAACTATGCATTTCTTCTATATGATAATAAAACAACTGTATTTTGGCTAAAATTACAACCAGTAATAATCTATACATTTGAGGATAAATAGACTTCCTACATTTTAGATTAAGTACAAAATTAAAAGCTTATGAATTAACAATAAACATGGGAACTCATATATGCACTTCTGATATGGGAATTATAATTACGTTATGGAATGCCAAACATGTGCAATGTATACACATTTCAGGATAGTTAATAATGATATAATAAAAGAGAAAAGATGAAACAGGATAATCTTGTCTCTCCAAAGTAGACTGGAGGGGACAATGTTAAAAAGTAGATACATTTAAAAAATTAGGATTAAGTAAATTTGTTCACTGGAATAAAAGGAAAACATCACCATTTTGACTAAAGTGCCAAATTCTATGGGGTTCTGAATGTGTGGATGCTCTGCTATTTTTTTTTTTTTTTAATATATGACTTTAATCCAAATCCTCCTGTATCTGTGACACAATTACATGGAAATATAGTTTTAGGAGTAAAAAAAAAATAATTGAAAAATCTGTAAATATATCCTTAATACAAAAAAGTAAACCCTGGTCACCATGAGGCCTGTTATGTTGCAATGCTAGACTTCTAACAGTAAGTTTTATAACTATGTAAATGTCTCCTGCTAGGGAAAGGATTTTAATAATCAGATATTCCTCACTTCAGTAGAGAGGCTGGGACAGATTCAGCAAAAGACAGCAGGTCATAACTTTGGTTCAGTTATTCCCTTTCAGTGTGTCCTGTGTCACACATTAGAACTCTATAGTAGAAACATACAGTAAAGAGTTTCTCATAGATCAGAGAGCCCCCAGAATCTTTCTTTTTTAAAATTTTCTTTTCTCTTTTATCACATTTAATCTCATCAGGGCTTGGAGCTGGAAATTTTGAGGTCACTGATTCCCTGAATATGCTATTCTGGGGTTCCTTGGGCCTCTGTGATATCAAGAAGGACTTATGTTTAATATTTTTCTTTTTATTCACTTCTTTAATAACCTGATCCTAACAGGTAAGTCTATGGGTTACCTGAAAAATTATCTTACTTGCTGGTCAATTCACTTGATGGAGTTTTAGGCATAAAAGGGCAGAAAGTACTTAGAAAATTCAGTAAGGACCCAACTATATGAAGGTTTTTGTGATTTTATTTATTTATTTATTTATTTGGAGAGATTTTTGCTATTATAGGGCATGTGTGCTCGCCAGAAAGATAGAGACAGACAGAGAGATAGAAAGCAAGAAATCACCCCCCAGGGAGGATGGCCATGCCGCAATCCCTTCTCCTCCATTCTCCTCTCAAGATCTTGGGCATGCATGCACATGTATGTGCCTGGTGTGAGTTTAAGCCATGGGTTTGGGACTCGAACTGCGGTCAGCTACATGGGAGTTCAGCGAAATAGCCATTACACTAACCGCTGGTTCCGGTTTTTGTGATTTTAGATGCATCAAACTTTTTGCTAAAACAGCAAACATTTGATATCTAAATGAGCAATGGAAGAAATAAGATGAAACATACTTATCTGGTAACATACTTATCATTATTGTGCATAACACTGCTTTGAGTTGGTGAGGTAGAATCACATGGAAGGCAGTGTTTTTACAACATACCTATACTCCTAAAACCCTTCAGTTAACCACTGACCTGGTTTCTGTCATGTCCAAATTATGATCTTTAGCAACAACAGATCTGACTGAAGGAGGTGACGTAGAGTTCTCCACAATAACCCTTCTATCTGGCCGACTTTATCCTCTTTAATTGTTGTAAATGAGGAATGGTTATACTAAGTGTGTTAGCCATCAAGACTGCAGTTGCTAACGAAATAAATGCTTATAAGGAACTCCATAACTGAGCTTCCGCTTAACAGGAGATGGTCTATCACAGAACTGGAAGCTTGTTACCTTACTAAGTGAAATGTCTATATGTCAAAAAGGAATAATTCTAAAGTGTTGTATAGCACATTATCTTCCCAAGTCCATTTGAAAGTCTTCAAAATTGTGTAGTTACATAAATGAAAGTCACTGTCTTCTTCCAAAGGGCATGATATTGCTATATACTTTTACCTAAATGCTGTGATGGTCAATGGAGACTGCTCTTATGGATGCATCTATCTGTATGTGAGAAATCTGCACTCTTAATGTTTACCACAAACCCAACGAAGTCGATGATCTGTCTGAAGGTCAGTCAGCTCCTCCACAGTTCTCCAGCTACACTGGCAGGCATATGCCCGTGTTCCTTTATTCTTTAGCAGCTTTGTCTTTAATTTGTGGAATTCTGGCATGTTGTTCCTATTAGTAAAACAGTCAGGTTTTAGCACAGTGGCTTTTTGTATGTGTGTTTAATGACTTAAAAAAAGTTCTAATTGTTTTATTTTCTTATATTTACAATATCTGAATACCAAACAACTTTGCTGCCTCACACTAACAAGATACACTTCGGTGTTCTTTCTCTGACTTTATTTCGTTGACATTCGATACTTCTGGCCTATTTATTAAGGCTGACACAGAACACAACCTGGTCTATACGGATGACACGACCTGAGAATAGAGTGGAAAGGATGGTACTTCTCCTATATCAGCTACTCACTTATGCACATTTAAAAAAATAATTATTTTATTCCATTTGTCATTATTATTATTATTTAATTTGACCAGAGAGAAAGGGAAAGTGAAAAAGCAAGCCATTAGGTCTGGGACTCAAACCATGGTCAGCCATGTGGGAGTCTAACACCTTAACCACCACACCACCTACTGGCCCACCTACATGTATTATTTTTAAAATTTATTTATTTACATTCATTCACTGTACATCATGACAACATACAATATGAGATTTTCCATCCAAAGTACACTGTATATTGGCTCAATCAAGCACATCAACATACATGCTATCATCAACAAATAATTTTCCATTTCTTGTTTTCTATGTTTTGCTTTTTTCCCCCTCTCTGCCATCTCCCACTCTCCTCCCACACTGTCTCTGGTATCTATACTGTTTTCCCCCACAGTTTATTGAGTCACTAAAGATCTTAACTAATCTAAATGTTTTCATAGCAAGGACAGCTGATATATATATATTTCTATGAACAGAAGTCCAACTTTAGGCATAAGCCTCAATGAGTAGAATGAACATCCTATAAAGTAGCACCTAGCTGGGGCTATATATCATACTGCAGTCATCGAATACCACCTACATGTATTTTAAAAGCCTACAATATGGCAAATGGAGATAGTATAAGAGGCATAAAGATAACAGGCTTCTAATGAATTAACTACAGGAAATTTTCTGTAATAAAAGAATTTAAATGTGATTAAGATATAAGTTCAAAAATTTTATAGAAAATGGAATTAAAGCATGAATTTATTTTGGTATAAAACACTGAAATCCATGTGCAGTTTTTTTCATAACATCCATTTTCCATGAACTTGTTGAAGATCTCGTGTACAGAAAAGTGCCTGTATTTCTATATGTTGAATACAAATTGTGTATTTGATTTGTTTCAATGATCTGCTTATTTCCTTTTGAGTATTCTTTATTCAAAATGCTTGGGACTAGAAAAGTGTTTTGGATTTCAGATTACTTTTAGGTTTTGGACTATCTGAATGTATGGGAGATATCTTGGGGCTAGGACCTAAGCCTAAACATGAAATTCATTTAGGTTTCATATATACATACATATTATATACACAGCCTGAAGATAATTTTTTCCCCTCACAATAGTGATTTTATTAAATTAGTTGCTTTATAAAACATTGCAGATGTCATAATTGTTAACAATTTACCAAACTAATTAACTGGTGCAGTTTGCTGAGCATGTTTTATAAAAGAAAGGAAATGCCAAAACCCTGTTAAAATTGTTCCACTGCTGCCTAGGAGAACAAAAGAGAGTTGTTTCTCAGCCTGAAGATAATTTTATACAGTATTTTTGTACAGCCACTCCTCACGTAATTGTCTGTTTAAAGACTGCTGGGACTTAAGACTAGTTCTCCAGCATGAGGAATTCTCCCAGTTTGTGTGTGTCTCAGGAATCTCCTCGCTGTTTTTGTCTCATTACTGCAGTCAGTCAGTGTTCACTACACAAACTGTTTACAATCATGCAGAACTACATACTGCGTTTATAAATTTACTTTATTGTGCACCCACAGTAGCACTCAGAGTAAATAAAAATGATTATGCTAGATTTTTATTATTGTGTTGTATGTCTCGTTGCTTTCTGGGGGGAATCTACTGTATGCTTTTTGTATGGCTAGAATTACATTATTCTAGTGTGGTGTCACATGACAGTTATTGAAAAATCCATACCCTGTGGTGCCACAACACATCACAAGAAGTCTGCCTTCAAGTTCTTTTATTATTGCCCAATTCACTTAATGATCTAGTTGTATTGGGTCATTGGAAAAGCCGTTCAGTATTTTTGTTTTTCTATGCAGAACACGTCAGGACTTTTCCAATGACCCAACAGAAGCAAAATTTGGTCATTATGTATTGCTCTATTGCAGCATTTTGACTGTGACCCATCACATGAGGTTGGTATGGCATCATTAGGGATGCTCAACCTGTACTAGCAGTAACAGAATAAGTGCCAATCCTGAAATAAATGTTAATAATGTTAAAATAATTAAATTATTGTGCTGAACCATCATAAAAATGAAACCATTGATGCTATTATTAAAAAAAGACTACAGAGAAGTTAATTCTAGTTAATAAAGTCAAGTATGATAGTCATGATAATTTATGTACTAAGTTTAGGTAACAGTTTCATGACAAAGAAAAACAGAAAAACTAAAAGTGAAATGTTGAAATACAAGCTGAAATGATGAAATACAGTATAAATACTAAAAAAAAGAGATGCAGTGCTATCCATTACTGCCAAGATCACAGCAATAGCAGGCAGGCTACAAAGTGCCCTCTGGTGGTCAGCGGGCACCACTTGCAGTACTTTTCAGACACCGTTTAGGACCAGAGAACCTAACAATATCTGAGAGACGTCCCAGGTCTGATTTCAGGAAACTGAGACTGACCAGTTAAGTGACTTAGCTAAGATGAACTAGGTGACAAAATAATTTAAGTTTTATCAGAAAACAAATAAAAAACCCTAAAGAATAAGTTGGTTAAATGAAGGAAAAATGTCCTTTATTCAGTCTGCTATATATTTTGACAAATTTAACATTTGATATTTGACTTAATCCTCAATTAACAACTTTAGAAATAGGAATCATGAATAACAATACACCTAATGAATAAATTTCAAATGCTTTTAAAGAAGCATATGTCTTAAAAGCTTAGGAAAAAAGTCATGATTTTCCTTTAAAAAATACATAAAAAACCTTTTATTTATTTTTTTTTAAGCTATTATGGCAGGGTTGTCAATAAGTATAGCTTATTTTTTGATCCAGTTCTAGAACTTGTCACACTGAATTCCCTCATCTGAAACATAAGGACAATAAAACAGCTGCACAACAGTAACAGTGTATAGACTGACACCATTAAGGAGAAACAACTCTCTCTCTTCTGCTGGACATTCTGTGGTTCTCTGCAAACCTCCTACCTTCCCTGTGGTTGCCTCCCACTTGTGGTCCCCTCAGTGGTTACCTCCCATCCATCTCAAGTGTTCCATCTACCTTTCACTCTCTTACTTCCAGCGGATCATGTCTTCATTTTCAAAACTGGGCCACCAGATGTGGGAAGCCTTCAATTTCCAAGCTAGCTCTGACTGCATCTGTATCTTACTGCCTTCCTCCCAGTAAGAGGTGGTGGTCCTCTTCATCCTTCCCCAGGCTCACTCTCCATCAGCACTCTGGGCCCTTGCCTCCAGGATCTTGCTACTCACATCCCACTCCCCCTCCTTATCTGCCCTCTCTTTCACAATATAAACTCAAAGCAGCTCCTGTTTTAAAATGATCTCATGACTGCATTCACTGATAGTCTTTCACATTTCCTTTCTGGGTAATCCCAATTTCATGGCTTCAATTACCATTTTATAGATTACATTTCCTAACTGAGCTTAGAGCCAGTTTTAACAGAGCCATATATGAACATATAGCCTCTTTTTCCAAATTTGTTCTGCAATTCCCTCCTTGGTGGACATCTGTCCATCTATGTACCCCAAGACAGAAACAGGATTCATCCTGTCTCTCTCTGTCTTTCTGGCAAATACATGAGCCCTATAGCAAAAACCTCTCCAAAAAAAAAAAAAAAAAAAGGATTAATGAGGTCTCTCATCTTTCAGGGGCAGAACTACCTCTCAAATACATTTCCTTTCTGTCCTCCTCAAGTCATAATTCAGATTCTCATTTTTTTTTCCCATGAATTCCCTAAGAATCCCCTCATTAATCCTTTTTTTTTTTTGGAGAGGTTTTTGCTATAGGGCTCATGTATTTGCCAGAAAGACAGAGAGAGACAGAGAGCCAGAAAGTGAGAAATCACTCCCCCAGGGGGATGGCCATGCTGCAATCCTTTCTCCTCCATTCTCCTCATGGGATCTTGGGCACCACGCACATGTGCCTGACGTGAGTTTAAAGCCACCGAGTCAGGGACTTGAACCACGGTCGACTACATGGGGGGTCCAGCGACATAGCCCTTACACTAACTGCTGGTTCCCCCTTCATTAATCCTTATGATTATCAATTGACCTAGTTGCCAGTTACCTTTTAAAAATTCAAACCTATTCAGAACTCCTTCCTGATTAAAAGCCTTCAATATTTACTACCTAAAGAATCAAACTGAAATTCTTCCATATGTTTCCCTGGCTCTCTTTTAGCTCCCTCTATGACTTCACCTCGAGCCACCTTTGCCCTTGAATCCAGTGCTTTACACAGTTCAAACTGCTTGTAACTCACAAACATGCCACATAGTTTCACCTCTCTGTGCCTTTAAAGATACTTCCTAAAAGAATACCAGTGTCCGTTCTGTTAGCTTGGCAAACTCATTCATCTACATGACTCTGAGAAACTTGCTTTGGTGCCTCAGGATGAACTGTATCCACCTTGCCCTGTGATACCCCTTTTTCTCTTAACCTAGCTCCGTCACCTTTATCATATGATATTATCTTATGATGTCTGTGTATTACTTGAGAGCAAAAACTGGGTCTTTATCTAATGAGTCCAGTATCTAATAGTGCTACAGATGACATGCTGTTGGATAAAGAAACACGAATAAGGTGTACAAAATAAATGTATCAATGGTTTATATCCAGATGGTGGAGCTAGCCTTATTCTTCAGTTTCGTTTTATCTCTCAAACATATTCCTAAGCATTTTGAGGGTTGAGATAGTGTCTTCTACTGATTTAAATATCTGCCTGTTTATTTATTTTTAAGGTTTTTGCCATAGAGTGTTTGTGTTTGCCAGAGAGACACAGAGAAAAAATGAGAAATCACCCCCAGAGGGGATGGCCACACCACAATCCCTTCTCCTCCAGTCTCCTCTTGAGTTTTTGGACACACACACACCTGGCATGATTTTCAAGCCAACAGGTACAGGACTCGAACTGCAGTTGCCATGTGGGAGTCCAGCGTTTTAATCACTATGTCACCTGCTGGTTCTGCAACCTGTTTATTTTTAACAGTGTAACAAATCTTCTAATTGTCACTGTTTTATCTAAAAGTGTATATTTTAAAAAGTCACACTAAAGTAAAATATCTGGAAGGCACAAGCTGGTGTTCTTGATAACTGTGAGACACTGCAAATTCCTCAAGTACCAGCTAAGTCACCCTTAAGCTTATTTTATGCTTGTACTCACTATCAGTTTAATGTTACACGCATTTTATTATCCTGTGCTAGTTTTACAAATTTCACAGTTCACCTTGATGACATATGGGGATTATTAACCACTCATTAGATAAACCAGAAGACAGTATACAGTATAGCGTTTAGAGAAGTGAGAAAAGGTAAAACAAAGGTGAAATCAAAAGCATTTATGGGCGGGGGAATAAAAAGTGGGCTAAACTTGAGAATAGGGGAACCTGCCCTGGGATTTTGGGATTGTGCTAGGCTTTATGTGGGTTGGTTACTGTGAAACCTTTCAAGCTGTAATTTCCCATGTAACTGTATATTTGAATTGTGTGTGTAACAAGAAGATTCAAACATTTCATGAATAAGATTTTGGTTCTCGATGTGACAAAGTTTGACACTATTAAAGGAGGAGATAGTCCTGTGGATTTAGCTGAGAATGACTGCCAGAAGAGGTGTGAAAAAGTCTCTTACTCATTTCTTCACATTACCGAAAAATGCTTACCCGTATCTGAAAATAGTCTTTGTATAGGCATAGGTTTGGGAGGCCAAAAATATATCCACTTTATTAATTTTTAGCTCTTATTTTTTATTTGAAAATGTGAATGTAAAGTTCAAATATATTTTCATAATTTGTACACTTAAAATATTAAGTATCCATAAATATTACAAGAATGTATATATCATAAAAGTATAAGTAAAACACTCTCCTGACCACAAGGAGGAAGGTACCTTATGCCAACCTAAGATCTTCAGCTTTATCTTACAGTTTATAACAGGTATGAAGTACTGTGGACATACAGGATAGAGTTCACTTCCAAGTGAAAGAGTAGGGAGGCAGTGATGGACTATGTGCTGAGGGACAGGTGGGGTTTACACAGATAAAATGATGAGAAGGTATCCCAGGAGGTGGAGAGCTTGCACAAAGCCAGAGAGAGTGGGAACACTCACTACTCTGATGTTTCTAAAATCTTACAAAAGTGCAAAATATATTGAAGGAAGAGAAAGCCAGGCAATGGATGGGAGTTGGACAGTAGAATTTGGACCTTATTTTTGAGCAGAAAGGAGTTGGGCAGTAGAATAGAATACTCAAGACTATGCTAAAACTCTGAGTGAGGGAAGGATGGTCTGAAAGAAAAGACTAGAAAGATCAGTGAGGAGGCTCCTTCTATACTCTGTCCCAGAAGTAGCAAATCCTTATCTAGGCTGACAGCAACAGATAGAAGGAGATGGATGACAGAAATAGTGAAGAGGTGGAGGCCACATGATCTGGCCAAGTCCACCAATATAAAAAGCAAAACAATAAATATGAAGTACATTTTTCAATGAGTGAAGTTCTTTAGCAACATACCTGAAAAACAGATAATCACATGATGGGTCCCACATAAAGTCGTCATAGCTTACCACCCAGAAATCGCAGGCTATACAACGCAGATGGTCACAGGCTCTGTTCGGAGAAAAAGAATCTCTGTATGTTAGAAATTACTAACAGTATGTTTAATTATAAACACATTATAGATTACTGAATAAACAACAGGAAGGTCTGATTATAAATGTTTATACTACAGACTATTTGCATATCTAAACTTTTAGATTAAATTTTTACACAAACCTACCTATTGGATCATCTGAAAAGTCATGATGCATTTTTGCATAGAAAAAAAATAGAAAAATACATCATGACTCTTCTGATGACCCAATATTTTTACTGAGATCATGCACAGTGATACATATATGCATGAATGAATAGAAAAAATGAATTTATTTTATTGTTTTCAAATTGTGTCTAAGGGCGATCATTTAAACTAACTTCTTTAAGTGCTCTTCTTCCTACTGAAATTTCCAGGGATATCTCTCTCAGAGTGTATGCTACATTATATCAAAAGAAATTTGTCTTCCCCATGAGCTACACCAGTGTTGGGACAATATTTTATTTGTGTTTTCCTCCAACTCAGTATAATGCATTCATTTACCTATCGAGAGAGATTCCATCTTCATGGAGTTTAGATTTTAGTGAGAAAAGATATGAACAATGCTTATAATAACTGAATTTTATTTTTATCAGCAAACTCCTAATTATTTTATGACCTTTTTTTTTTTTTTTTTTTTTTATGGCCTTTTTTTTTTTTTTTTTTTTTGAGAGGTTTCTACTATAGGGTGCGTGCACTTGCCAGGAAGACAGAGAGACAGAAAGCAAGAAATCAACCCCTGGGGGGATGGCCATACTGCAATCCCTTCTCCTCCATTCTCCTCTCGAGATCTTAGACATGCACGCACATGTGCCTAGCATGAGTTTTAAGCCACTGGGTCTGGAACTCCAACTGTGGTCAACTATGTGGGAGTCCAGCAATGTAACCATTACTCCATTTGCTAATCTGCTTGGAATTATTTTAAAATTAAAATTATACCAGCAGGGCCAGCAGGTGGTATGGTGGTTGGGGTACTGGACTCCCACGTGGCTGACTGTGGTTTGAGTCCTGGACCTCATGACTTGCCTTCTCACTATCCCTCTCTCTCTCTGGTCAAATTGAAAAATTAGAATAAAATAAAATTAAAAATAATTCTTTAAAAAATTATACCAGTAATCCCATTTTGGGAAACTTATTACATATAAACAAGACTAGTAATAAGCATATATATATCAATAATATTTATTACAGTATTGTTAAAGTGGAAAAAACAGGATACTACTTGAATATCTATCAAAAAAGAAAAAGACATGCAGTATGTTTATATTGTGGAGTATTAGGCAATCAATACAGAGAATTAAACTTATTTGCTGACTTAGAAGGACATTTAAAGCAAGGTGCACAATAACATATATAGCATGATCCTATTTTGTAAAACAATCAAAAAATTTCTTGTATAGGTCACTGTAAGTCTGTAAGATCATGGAGCAAAATGCAGGGTATATGCCATGTAACTAGCACTAGTTGCCTCAGAGGTGGTGGGAATGAGGGGGAGGGAAGGAAGAGATTACCTTTTTCTTCATACATTTTTAATAAGTGTGTAACTTGTGCAATTAAAAAATAATCATTGGATTTTTTTCACTTATTTCCCTCCAAAATCCAGATATAATTAACTTCAAAATTGTAAATATGTTTTTGAGTAGGAAGTCTTTGAAAATAAATGCTTTGAATTTCTAAAAATATGAACTATGACAATAATTAAACATTTAAAATCTATATGTTCTATAAGCAATTCCGTATTTTCTTCCAAACTGTTAGCAATTTATGATGTTGTATTTGTACATGTGGAAGTTCAACACAATTATATATACTTGAACTCAGAGTCTTAATATTCAAGTCAGGAAACACAAATGATGGTTCCCAAAGCTACCATAACTTGCTTTCTTATGCATATGTAGTTTATTACATGATTGCATAGAGTGTTAACTTTAATGCCTTAATACATATGTGCAATTTGGCTGAATTATTGCTGTTGTGGGAACTATAATTTAGAATTTCCTGACATTTTGTATGTGTTCAATCTCAACCATAATGTTAAATACAGCTTTTTAATTTAAAATTTAGTAGTTTATTCAAATCTATTCACACTACCACATTTTCCTACAAACAATGTCCTTTGAGAAAAATAAAACCAACTTGCAGCTAAGAAATCATTCCACTACTATGCTTCACTTTGTTAGATCATAATTAGTACATGGAATAACCCAGCCCTGCAAGTAGTTTAGAAAATAATTAAAAGAGTAAAGTTCGATTGGCTTGAAAATAATGCCTTAGTTTTATCTATACCACTTATTAATGTCTCCATGCTTCCTAGTACTATTTTTTTCCTTCCATTAACTGAGTAGAAGACTGAAATCTTTACATTAAAAAAACCATTCAGAATTATCCCCAACCCAGATTTTTCTTTGGAAATCAAACAGTAGACAGAATAGAGTCCATTTCCTATATGCCCTGGGCATGTAAATCAGTGCTTATTTTTAGGGCTTAAATATATTTCTCTTCCATAATGATTTGTATGGATATATATGTATATATATAAATAAATCAAAATATGAAGTCAAGATTCCACTGAAAGATAAATTGTTAGGTCTTTCCTTCTAAAATGTAGAGGGAACACACACATGAAAGTGTCACCAATAGCTTCATTCTTTCATCCAGCTAGAAAGTAGAACTGGCTACTTTAAAGATGTTTATAGTAGAAATGCACAAAATACAGCCCAATATAGTTTTCTGCCCAGACTCTGTGGTTCTCAGTTAAATTTTATCAGATGTACACAGTGGATCTAGGGAGTTTTGCTGTTTGGACAGCTTGAAAATAACAGTAGCTGCAAGAGCAACAGCAGCTAAAGTCCTTCACTCTTATGTACATTAAGTGGCTTTCTGTAAATTGGTATACTAGGAAGCATAATGGATTGAGAATCAAGTTACCAGTCTGAGTCCTTGCTTTGTAAGAACTGATGTGACCTTTGGCAAGGCACATTACCTGGAAATCATTCTTGACAACTTTCTCTCCTACCACCCATAGCCAAATTCTGTCAATTCTATATTCTAAATATCTCAAATGTGATACCCTTTCCTTATAGCCACTGGCACCACTCAGGTTATAACTACCAGCATTTTTTTCCCATCATCTCTCATCATGGTTGCCTGCTGACTAATCTTCCTATGTCCTCTTGTCTCACCTCTCCAACTTCCAAGTCATTTTCCATACAGCACTCGAAATGCCTTTTAGAAACACAGATCTCACTATGGCACCCCTATATGCTAAACAACAAAACAAAACAAAAAACCCAAATGGCTTGCAATGCACATATGACATATTTTTCTAAAATCTGAGGAGTTCAGAATCCCAAACAGAATGCCTTTTTATTTTTAATTATTTAATTTTATTTATTATTATTATTATTTAATTTGACCAGAGAGAGGTCATGTGGGAATCCAGTGCCTTAACCACCGCACCACCTGCTGGCCCCCAAACAGAATGTCTTTTGACCATCTCTCATGCCCCATCAGAGGCCATTATTTTCCCCACATAGATGCTTTCTCATCTTCCAACATCCTTAGCTGCTTTCCATTTCAGGGATCTGAACAGTGTGCCCTTTAGCTGCAATGGTCTCCTCTCTCTGCATGACTTCTTTTTTATATTGTGGTTTGACTAAATGTTACCAGTTCAGGGAAGCATTATTCTGGCCTTTCATATCAGTTAAGGTGCCCATTTAGCTTTATGCATATATTCTCCTATACTTTAGTTTCTGAGAGAGACAGTGAGAGGAAAAGTGAGAAATCACCTCCCAGGGGGGATGGCCATGCTGCAATCCTCCTTCATTCCCCTCTCAGGATGTTGGGCATGCACACACATGTACCCAGTGTGATTTCAAGCTGCCAGGTCCAGGGCTGAAGCCATGGTCAGCCATGTGGGAGTCCTATACTTAACCACTGTGCCTCCTGCTGGCCCCAGTATTCTGTCATTTAACATCATATATAAATTGGAAGTTACTTATTTATAGAATTGCCTGTTTAAAGTCTATCTCCTCACCTAGACCAAAAACTCATTGAAGGCAGGAAAGTATCTATTTTTTTTTGTTCACCAAAACGGGTTCACTTAGTCTCTAGGACCTAGCAGGTGATTAATATGTGTTTGATGAATTTAACACCAGAACTTCAATCTCCTTATTTATAAAATGGAGTTAAGAATCTGCATCTTGGGACCAGCAGATGGTTTAATGGTTATGTTGCTAGACTCCAACATGTCGACTGCAGTTCGAGTCCCAGACCCAGTGGCTTCAAACTCACACTGGGCGTGGGTACCCAAAATCCCAAGAGGAGAATGGAGGAGAAGGGATTATGGTGTGTCCAACACCCCTGGTGGGTGATTTCTCAATTTCTGTCTGTCTGTCTCTCTAGCAAGCACATGTGCCCTATAGCGAAAAACTCTCCTAAAAAAAATCTGCATTTTGTGTATTTCTCTGTGAAGTAGGTGAACAAATATGCATATAAAAAAAGTGCTCTGGACAGCATAAAGTATAGTATATATAAAATGTTTTATACACACACGAACATATATTTATCTTTCTATAGGTACAGATTTTGTGCCATGAAAGGGACAGGTGATGACTGGCATCTTTGTGATGGGTGAGGGAGAAAAGACTTTTGAATATAATCATTTACCTATGCATGGACAGGCTGAAGAGCCCTCATCCAAAATGCTTGGGATCATAGCATTTCATGGTTTTTTTTTTTTTTACCATTTGCATATACATAACGAGAAATATCTTGGGGATAGGGCCTAAATGTAAACATGAAATTAATTTACATGTAGCCTGAAGATAATTTAATACAGTATTTTTATATTTCAGTGTTTTGACTGTAATACATCACATGAGGTCAGGTGTGAAATTTTCCACTGTGGCATCATGGTGGCACCAAAAGTTTCAGGCTTTGGAGCATTCTGGATTTTGGACTTTTGGTTTAAGGGTTGCTTAACTTGTGTATGTAGAGGATACCTACTCTTGTCATCATACAGAAGGTAGGTAGGAATATGGTTTGATAGGCTTTAGCATCCTCGTGGATCAAATTATGTGATAGAAACCTCAAACATAAAAACAGGCTATTTTTTGGTCTGCCAAAATTTTAACCGGAACACAACTCCTCTTTGCTAGAACTAAATCAAAGTACATACAAAGTATACTCTATATGAGAAAATCTTAATAAAATCTTTACTCTTTGAAAATAAGCTAGAATGTACTATCTTTATTTAAAAAGACCATTTTAAAACCATAAAGTACCTATCAATAACCACTCATACATTTTTCCTGAGGCAGTAAAGTAGTAGTAGAATATACTGGGCTGTTGGAAAAGTCATGATCCATTTTGCATAGGAAAACATAGGAAAATAAGTTATGATTTGTCTGACAACCGTAGAATTCTTGCCTTTGTGATATAATGAGAAAACAAGAGTGATAGAAGAGAAAGACATAAATAAATACAAATCAGGGTACCTGTAGCAGCTAGCTGTCTTCTGCACCACAGGCATAGCTCTTAAGTATTACTTTAATTAAGCACTATATTAATTTAGTTGTTTCAGGTGAGGAAGTGGGTTTTAGAAGAGACTTCTCAAGACTTTATAGCCTATGAGTGGCAGAGTGCAGTTTTGAACTCAGGAGTTCTGTTATCAGGGCCCTTTCTCTTTATACCAGGGTATAATCATTACCTTCTTAAAATGTTTCTGTGTCTCTACTGGCCACTGTTTGTTTGTTGGTTTCTTTATTTTTGGCAGAATTAAGGGCTTAGGGGACCAGCAGTTGGCGTAATGGCTATGTCGCTGGACTCCCATGTAGTCGACCGTGGTTTGAGTCCCGGAGCCAGTGGCTTAAACTCACGCCGGGCGCATGTGCGTGCGTGCCCAAGATCCCGAGAGGGAAATGGAGGAGAAGGGATTGCAGTGTGGCCATTCCCTCTGGGGGGTGATTTCTCGTTTTCTATCTCTGTTTCTGTCTTTCTGGCAAGCGCATGCGCCCAATAAGGAAAAAAAAACCCCAAAACAAAAAACAAAACACCTCTCCAAAAAAAGAAAAAATAAAAACGAATTAAGGACTTAGGAAATGGTGGGCATTCAATGAATTTAAAAAAAAAGAAAAGAAAAAACAGAGGCCCAAAAGCATGAGAAAATAAACCTGCAGTATGTGAATTAAGTAGATAAGACAGCAGGGGTTGTGCATTAGAAAGGAGTGTCATTCCAGGCAGGAGGTGGTAAATGTACAAATACTCAGAGGCAGAAAAATATAAGTGAAGAGCAGAGGATGACAAATGTTCTAGTGGAAGTGGAGCATGTGATCCAAGCTTTAATCGGAGGTGAAGGAAATAGAAGTACAGTTTAGCAAGGCTGTACTCCAGGGGGTTCACATTAGCCTGTTTGCTGCCTAGTGTTCCTGGATAAGGCTTCCCTAGACTCCCAATTTCACTTTGGTTCTATAGCCCTTCCTTCCAGGTTTCTGAGGATTTAACAACTCTCCAATAATGTCTTCTTAGATCCTACTTCAATTTCTCAATATATCAGTTATCTTTCTAGAAATGTGGTCAATATATAATCATATAACTCAGTTTTTTTCCCCTTAAAACATTAATAGAAAACAAAGTGTTTTAGAAGTACCCACACACAAAAATAATAATCTAGGTAAGTAGGCCTCTGCCCAATATAGGATAGTAAATTTGTTTAAAACCAGTCTGTTTCCCCATATAATGAAAATGGTAATGACATGTTCTAGGAGTAAGGGGCTAATAGGGGCTTGGTACAGATGTCATCATGACTGTAAGACTGTCTAAGAGGTACTAAATGAGAAAGTGGGTATAGGAAGGGACAAACGGAAGACAAGGAACACGGAGGGTGGGGGGAGGGCTTCTATTTAAAAATATGTAAATATGTGAAAATCAAGCGATCATGCTTAAGAACTTTTCAGGTAATGCAGACCTATAGCTTCTCACGCTAACAGTTTGGCCAAAACGGAGCAGGTAAGGCATCTTGTAGCCATTGCTTCCCCTGCTTTAAACACTGGCTTCCATGTCCTGATGTCCTGGGGAAGCCAAGCTGGGACTTGAGCGATTTAGACATTTCAGGCGAGGCTCAGAAAAGGGCTTCAGTACAACAATGATACATGCCCGTCCTCACAGCCCTCTCAATAGCTCTCTCCCAAGGATAATAAACATTTCAACAAAGTGAACTTAAGAGTGGCTAATGAAATATATCTCTTGTAAGACGGAATGATACCAAGATAATAAAAACTACATTTTAACAGCAGAGTATCAATTGTAAAAACCTAGTAAGAAAGGATATACTTCGGACATCCTACCTCTGTGAAGTGTTTGTGCCAATCCCACATGGTATGGTGCTTCCACCAAGGAATACAGGACTGCAACTAGATGTGTTCCATAGATGGAGAAAAATGAAATTACAACAAAAAAGAATTATGAGAAGTTAATTTGGCCTCATTGATTCTATGTTCTTGTAATCAAACAGTATTTTCCCTAGCAGACCAACTATTTGAAAGAAGAGAGATTTATTCTAGGATCACTGCTTTATTGGATATAACCTGTATATTTAAGAACACTCAAGCAGTTAAAATGAGTCACAGAAAAATGTGTTTGCCAAATAATGTAAGGGACAAAGTAAATACTGAAGATCGTAACAGAACATTAATTTTGAGAAACTGTTCACACTTTTTTTTTTAGACATGGCAGAAAATTATTTACAATGGCAATAATCTCCCATTTAATTTCCTTTACACTAAGAGGTCACACACCATAAAAACATGGAAGATATTGCTATTGGTCTTTCTCCTGAAGGCCAACCTATGCTTTGTTGTTCTATGTCACTGTTGTTTAGCTGGTTACAGAATCTACTAGACTATGCTCATAGTGTTTGCTCACTAGTGTGTATAATTCACCAAAGCAACTTACCTTTTACCAAAGCCTTGAATGGAAGCACTGACAGATGTGTTACCTGAAGATTTAGATTTTAATTTCTGTTAAAAATAAAATAAAAGTCAAGGGTAACTTAGAGAACTGTAACATGAAAACTAGTATTTTTAAAAGTTGTGTAACAAGAGTATTTTAGGTGACTTAAATAAAAATATTTGTGGCATCATTTTAAAGTTTCTGAAATAAAAACAATGATCAAAACCTTTTAAAGGTAAAAAGGAAGTAAAACTCCCTGAGGAATCTGCCAATTACTTTGCTAACTTTTAGGCCAGGAAACTGATATACTGCCATTATTAGCATGCTAAGATTTAGAGTCACTTTATAACTCTTCAGTTAATACTAGAGTTCAATGATTTAATATGAAAGACCTGCTATTTAAAACTTCATTTTGGAAAATTTCAATTCAAGAGAAAAAATCCAAATCTCAGACTCGTTTTTAAAGACTGTGAATGGTACTCATTTGAATTAAATAAAAAAACACTAACCACACTTCTGTGTAACTTCAGAAATATTAATTTTGATCTAGTGGAATGGTATCAACCAATAGATATTCGGCGAAACCGTAGAGCTACCTAGTCACAAACCATACAGTAGTTCCTATATGGTTACATAACATCACCATTAGTGAGCATTTATTAAGTGTTAAGTGGTATATAGTACCAAACAACATAAACCAACCTCTTACTAGGACCACCGCCAAGGGGAGGAAGTGAGATGGAGAAAAGGCAATTTAAACTATGCAGAGACAAGTCTTCATCTTACCTAGTGGGTGAGGAAATTTAAAGGAGACAAAAATCTTTCACTGTACTATTTCTCTTAACTCTTTGATTTTAAACAGAGCTAAGAAATTTTGAGTGCATGTCTAAAAAAATAATTATGTACAAGGGTCTCTGTTTTGGGGAGCATGCTTTAATATACAATTCTGTCTCTAAGCTGACCCACGGTAACATTTGTGGTTAGTTCCTGGGCCTTCTTGTGTGGGTCTGAGAGCAGTTCAGAAATACAGCAAAATGAGAGGGCAGAGGGTGGACTGAGACTGAGGGAGCAATACTCTCAGTACATAATGTCTCTAAGGAGAATGTGGGTATGGATCATCCATCTGCTCATAGACGCTTTTCCTCACCCAATTAATGTTCTACCCAGACCTATTCTCTTGGAAAAGTAGACACAATAACTAACTGGAAAAGGGAAACATACAAAAGTGCATCTTCATGATGGTGAGAACTACTTTTATTTCAAATTAGTGTATCTTTGAGAGAGAGAGTTATTTTGCTATGGAGTGTGTGTGCTTGCCAGACACACACAGACAGTGAGAAATCATCCCCTGGGGGGATGGCCACACCCACAATCCCTTCTCCTCCATTCTCCTTTTGGGATCTTGCACACACGCCTGGTGTGAGGTTCAAGTCACCGGCTCCAGGACTTGAACCACGGCAGACTACATGGGAAACCAGCGACATAACCATTACGCTATCTGCTGGTTCCTCAAATTAGTATATCTTAAAGCCAAACCAGAGAATTTATCTTCTCCTTCTGAAACATCTTGAACTTAAGAAATAGTGCCTCATATAAACATACTACAGTACTTAATCATAAATTGCTCAGATGATTAGTAAATAATAACGGAAGTATCACGTAGTGTCCCCCCTTACTATTATTAGCATTACTATGTGGTACTTATGAGGCACTTATGATGTACCTGTCTGTATAATATTGCTATTATATTGACATATTAATTAACTAGGCATCAGCTTATTAGTGTACTTCAGATGAACTGAAAATGTTACATTTAGAGAAATTCATAAAATCTATAATCTTAAAATTCTGTAAGTCATTTGACTAACATTTTTTTCTTTATTCATAAGAGTATTTTTCATGCATATGAGAAGCGTGAGAGGGATGAGTACCCTCCATAGGGTTTGGTCATAACTACCACTCCCTTCCTCCAGCCCTCCAGCAGGAGGGGTCTTTGTTACTCACACCTGCACTCAGCTGTTTCAGGCTGACCAGGCTGAGGATGTGAATAGTGGTGGCCATGTGGGATCCAGCTTTTCTTGAGCAACATGTTATCATTATACCATGGAGCTAAACTCCAGTCATTTGATTTTTAGTGTGGTGACAAGAATGTAAGTGTTCCCTATCCATATCCTTAACAACACTATTACCTAGTGATTTTCACTCCACTGTTGCTTTAATCTTTCTACCATTTAAAAGAAACCTCTGGTATTCTATTTATTTTTTTTCTTTGTGGTCTTTGTAAATTAGTTTTTTTTTTTAAAAGAGATTTTTACTACAGGGCACATGTGCTTGCTGGAGAGACAGAGACAGAAAGCAAGAACTCACTCCCCCCAGGCAGGATGGCCATGCTGCAGTCCTTTTTCTTCCTCTTTCCTCTCAGGATTTTAGGCATGCACACACATGTACCTAGCGTGAGGTTTACGTCTTCAGATTTGAGACTTGAACTGTGATCAGCCATGTGGGAGTCCAGCAATGTAACCATTATGCCATCTTCTGGTCGACATAAATTAGATTTTTAAAGTGACTTTGTTAGTTTTAGTTTTTTAAAAAAAATTATTATTTTTACTTGCTATAGGGCATGTGTGCTCACCAGAGAGAGAGAAAAAGAGAAAGTGAGAAAGCAAGCCTCGAGGTCCAGGACTCAAACAGTGGTCAGTCATGTGGGAGTCCAGCATCTTAACCACCATGCCCCCTCCCGTGCTGGTCCATTAGTTAGATTTCTATTTGGTCTCTCTTAAAGCTAATGAACATGTTTCACACACACTATACTGATTAAAAAAAAAAAATCAAAGTATATACATTCTCAAATGCTACTGGTGAGAAAAATAACAAATGATATCGTCACTTTGGAAAACAATGTGGTAATGGGTAGAAAAATTGAAGATAAGCACTGCTTACAACCTAAAATTCCTTTCTAAGTTTAAAAACCTAGAATAACTGTTGGGAAAAAAAAAGGTATGTAAAGATATCTGATGAAGCATTATTTGTATAGTGGTAAAACAAATGAGTATAATCTAAATGTCCTTCACCAGGGAAGTAGATAAACAACCTGCACAGAGTTACATAATGTTTATACACAGTTAAAATTGTTTATAGTTGTGTACATATATATAATCATAAAAATATGAATGGAAAGGCTACTGGTTACCTCTGGGAAGGAAGGCCGTAGAGCAGGATGTAGAAAAGTTTTAAACTGTATTCGATTTTTTATTTCCTTAAAATAGGATTGGAAAGCAAATATAGCAAAACACTGAGGTATATTTAGTATATTTAAATTGCTAGGTCTAGGACTCAAACTGCAGGATTGGCCATATGGGATCCAGCGCCTTAACCACATGTCACGGGCTGGCCTCAACTAACTCTCTGCCTCTGCAAGAAAGGCCACCAATGGATTATTGAAAGGCCACCAATGGCAATTATGATATATTTAGTATATAGGTAGCTGTTATATATGAACTTTTCATATAGTTAATGGTTGAGATCCTAACCACATTCCTATCGTAAATTTAGTCTTTCAGAAGTTCTTAGAGATGACAAGTAGATACAAATGACCAAGTTGATTTGCGAGTTGACTTTTATGCTAACATTTTCTCATTTCTTATTCTTACTGAGAAATGAACAGGGAGACACATATTGAGTTTCTAATATTTTATTTCTTCTACAATTCTTAAGTGGAATAATTTAAGTAATTGTATTTGTCAGAATTCAAAGGACTCCTGAGAGCTACTTGTGCCTTAAGTTTTAACACTACTTAACATGTAACATGCCCTGAAATAATGAAAGAATTACTGTGCACTTGACTTACAAAGTGTTTTTTGTCAATATTGGACTCTTCAAATATTTCATTAATAAGACTGTCAAGATCATCTTCTTTTTTAAATGTTTCTGTTGATCTGAAAAATAAAAAAACCACACCAAAAACCTCACTGAAGCTTAAGTGCAAATAGTATCAGAAGAATTTTATTTAAAGTCTATTATTAGAAGTGATAACAGAAGAATAAACGTGATGCTAATTTTTTTTGCCTATGAACATAGCTTAAGTTTGTTGAGAAAAAGATAAAATTTATCAGACATACCACATATTTAAAAGACATTTAAAGCCTTGTTATTATATTAAAGCAAAGGCTACAAATATACATTTCTAAATTACATCAAGTACTTATTTAGAGAATAATATGTACAATTATAACTAGAATCTTATATATAAACACAGATAATTTTAACCAATCCTTCTCATTTTTCCCCTAACAGTTCCATTGTAAGTCAAATAACCCTATCTCTTTACTGGAGGAGCTAAAGGTTGCATATCAAATGACCAAAAAAAAAAAAAAAAAAAAGTGCTATATGTTAGAATATCTCAACTACCAATTATTTATTTTTAAAAGAGATTGCCAGAGGATGCATGTGCTCCCAGGAGAGAGAGGGGGGGGAGGGGAAAGTGAGAAAGCACTCCTTATGGGGAATGGCCATGACACAATCCCTTCTCCTCTATTTTTCCTTTTGGGATTTTGGGCATGTACACACATGCATCCAGTGTATTTCTTAAATTGCTAGGTCTAGAACTTAAACTGTAGGTTTGGCCATATGGGATCCAGCACCTTAACCACATGCCATGGGCTGGCCTCAACTAACTCTCTACCTTCTGCAAGAAAGGCCATCAATGGATTATTGACACACATTGTTACTGCACAGAACTTCTACTTAATAGCTAACATTTACTGAGTATTTACTAAACGCTGAGAACTGTCCTAAGGCTTTACATGTGGCCTCTATCCATTTAATGACAGTAGCATACCCTTCCTCAGTTGTGACAACTAAAAATGCCTCTAGACATTGCCAAAGGTCCCTTGGGTAGCAAAATCATTACCAGTTCAGAGCTACTGACCTAGCATAAACCTCAGTTTATTAAAACCGCTCCCAGGTGTAATGCCCTCTCTCTGGCCTCTATATCCCCCAGCTACTGTGAAATTCTCTCAAGGTCCCTACTGCCCAAGTCAGTACATACAGTGGTCTCAGGCCCAGATCTTTTGAATCTTTCAGAAGCATGTGACACTGTTGGGTACCAATGCCTTCAACTTCTTTTATGACAGAAGGTTGCAAAGATGTCCTCTTGAGACTCTCCTCTAGTTTTCATGACATACTCTTTGGGTGCCCTCTCATGCAATTTCAGTTTTAAAAATCAGATGCATTCAAATCCTAGCAACCAAATCAGTATTGTTAGACAGCCAAACTGTCAGTTTACGTAAGATTCCAGCTGTTACTAGATCATACAAATTCCATGATGCCTATACTTGCCTATGCTTTGCTACAGTAAAGAAAAAAAGATGCGCAAATATGAGAAGTAGTTTTTTGGATCAAAACCCAAGAGACTTAAGAAAGTTCCCAAATTTCTATTTGACAGCCTGGGATCTGTTGGGATTTACTGGGGCCATGTGGAGAAAGCAGGTAGTTGGGCTAATAGGGATAATGTTCACAATAACTCTTTCGACGAGAATCTAGTCTAACACCTTGGCTTGAAAAAAAAAAATCAGCTCATGACAGAAAAGAACGGTACCATATTCTACCCTCTTAACTCCTGGCCCAAGTGCTGCCCTGCGGAGTGGGGTGAGAGGCTACACAGGTCGAGGTTCCCCGCCCGGCGCCTGCCAGGAGGGCGAGAACCGCTGTGCCAGACGGAACCTAACTCCGGCCCGGGTGGGCGCGGCCTTCTGGGGTGTAAGACGGACGTCTAACTGCACCGACTGGCGGGCACAGACCGGTCAAAGAGCCCGGGTGAGGGCCGGGGCTCCCCGAGGCGCGCACTTTGGGCTGGCCCGGGGGGTGGAGCCTGGGCCTGGAGGACAGAGGCCGGAGTACTCCCGGGCAAAGTGCCGTGCGCGCTGCGGCGCAGGAGCGGGAGCTGAGGTCTGGACCCTACCGCGGGGACGATCGGGAGGTGGCGGGCACCTTTCTTCGGGGTGCGGCGGCGGGGGACGGCTTTGGGGCCCGGAGCAGGGTGTCCCCAGAACCGCCCACCCCTCCCGCCAGTTAACCTGAGCTGCTCTTTCGCCTCGGTTCCCGGTTCCAGCCGGCGGGTGCCGCCGCCTCCGCCTTTGGGCCGCTCGACCCTGCCCAGTCGCAGTGGGTCAGGTCTGCAAAACTTGGACTCGACTTCATCCAGGAGCTCGTCTAGGTCCTTCGCCATCTTGAATCGTCACGTCTTTCCCGCTCTCTGTAGCCGCTGCGCCGGGTGGTTTCCAGGGCAACGCCAGCACCGCCGCGCGCGCGCGGCCCCGGGCACGTCCCCACGCATGCGCACTCCGTGCCATGGCGGCTCGAGAACCCGGGAGAGGGGGTCGGGCGGACGCGGGACAAGACGCGGCGGATGCGAGCGTGGGCTGCTACAGTGGGCTCCCGCGGCGCCCGGCTCCCGGCCCGGCGGCGGTCAGAGCTGTCGGACCTGAGCGAGCTCGCGACGCTTTGTTCTCCTTCCTTCTAGCTGGTCTGGTGTGTGTGATCTCCCCCTCCCGGCCCAAGTTATAGTCACAAGCACTCTCTCCTCGTTTCCTCACCGACTTCTTCTTCGTTTGGGTCCCCTTTTTATTCTAACCTTTCATAAATTCCTTAAATAATCTGTAGAAAGTCTGGAGAGAATGTTACAAAAACAACAACAAATACCTTCAGCAAAAGCTCATCTTCCCGTAGTCGGCAGGATTCGAACCTGCGCGGGGAGACCCCAATGGATTTCTAGTCCATCGCCTTAACCACTCGGCCACGACTACTGCTGCTCTTAAATTTAGCAGTGAGAATCTATGTAGACTGCTCGCAAGCCTCTGCTGCTGCAGTAACAGGTACGTTTGCATCCGGAGAAAAACGTTGCCCAGCTGTTCTAACAGGAAGGCATTTGAATGTTCCTGCTCTACTCATTTTAGCTGTTTGAAAGACTCCTAGAAGGTATCCTGCTCAACCTGTTCTATTTCATCAGGAGGAAAGCCGAGTTGGAGTTCATCTCCAAATTAGAGTCATAACACAGGAGAGACCGACGGGAAGGGAGGGTGACAGGAGAGAGTGGTCCCGGGACTACCGTACACCTACCTGTTTGCAGAGCCATGGAGTCATTTCCAGGAAGGAACCTCGACCAGTCACCAGTCGGGGCAGCTGACTGACTTCCTGGCTTCTCTGCGTGGCTCTGGGTTCCATCCCTTGCCTTTCTGGTAAACAGCTGCCAGGACTCTCTTTTCGCCCACTAGGCATTAAAATCCTAATGCTCACAAATTTAAATTGATTGTGCAGGGTCAAACTGTCCCACCTGCCATGAAAGCACTACTTGGAAATATGTAAAGTATGATATAAATGTAGGGTGTTGTTAT
>NW_006198305.1:2177971-2178645 GCF_000334495.1 Tupaia belangeri chinensis
TCCATGGTCTTCTGTACTGTGGGCTAGTAAAGACACACCCTTGAAAACTCTGGAGATACTGATTCAGATGACTTATTAGCTTCATTTATTTGGTTTATCATTTGTTAAAAATATCTAGTGTCCCTGAAGAGGAGCATGCAGTGGTGGTTTGGAACTTAGTACCTGCTCACTAATGTTCACTTTTAAATTTTCATGAGTTTAGGGAGTCAATTGTTAAATGCAACAGTTATTTAAAATTAAATTATATAAACTTATACTTAAGTAATGTTAAAAACAAAGCTAATGCTCAAATCTCACCACATTCTAGGTATTACATTTACTATTATTTATGTTGAGATTATTGACAAATCTCTTGTATCTGAAGTAGTATATAGTGGGTTGCTATTATATATCTCTTAACTTCCCACTCAGTGATATAACTTGGGAAGCTTGAAACCAGCCATGGTGGGTGTATTTCCATCTGGGAATTACAAATGCTACAATGTGTGGCTTTCTGTTAGACATTTATTAGCATACCACTAATATTACCATCAGACCTACTCTGAAGAGTCCCAGAAAGGCAGCACTCCTGTTTCCAGTAGGGCGGCTCTGGTTGTTCTCCCTACACTTTTATTTTAGCTTTTAGAATATTGGCATATTGTAGTATTTCCCACTCCATAATTTTTCAAAATCTT
>NW_006198305.1:2178661-2181905 GCF_000334495.1 Tupaia belangeri chinensis
TATTGCTAGATGATTATACCTGGAAATTGGCTTCTGGGAGAAAGACTGGGAAAAACTGCTGGAAAAAGTTGCCCCTGCAGTGGTTCCAGGAGAAATAATGCAGAGTTGCCATCCAGTTTGACAGGCTTAAATCAATTTTTTTTTCTGTAGAAAAGATGAAATTGGAGGTGATTGGTATCAATAGGTGAAAGAATCTATTTAGCATTAGAAGATTTGCAATGAGAGTGTGCAAAGATAAAAGAGGAAATGTTTCTGGTTTTGAATATTAGAAAAAAATTGGAGCATGTTCCCTCCTTCTCCCACTCCACTCCCATTTTAATAAAATACCACATACAGATGGCTTGCTATGAGTTTGGTATTTTGAGAATTTCATTTATGGCTGTTTTGGCTCTCTGGTGGGTCTCCTGACTTGAGTTATGTTCTTTTCCTCATTTGCCTCAGAGAGAGAAAAGTCAAGTTTAGAGTCTATAAAGAGAATTGCCACATATCACATAAATGTGACACATATGTATATGGCTATGTGATAAACTGTAAATGATAGTGCACTATAAAACCTCCAGATGTCAGGAGTGATACCAAAGTATGCTTCTGTAATTGCTAAGCAATGGAGAGGGATACACACGATGAGTGTAGATGTGGTTTGAGAAAATTCGGCATTCGTGCAAATAGTATTAGAAGGTAATTTTTAAAAACTACATATTTATATATTCCTTTTGTATTTTCTTTTTGTTTTCTGAAGTGTAGAATCATTTTTCATATCTTTGTAATTGTAACTGGGTGTACACAGTGTTAGGAATCCTCGTTCCCTGTCTTTCTCAGTCTTGGAAGGCAATGCTGACTTAGAGATAAGCATCAAGAGGAATAGGCAGGTGCCTCAGATGATACAATGATTAAACACGGGAAAGGCGGCATGCCAGGTATTTTTACATTGACTAGTATTGCAAGGAAGTATTTTAGGGAAAAGGTGTACAAATCCAGAAAACAAAGCCCCGCGGACTTTTCCAAGTAACTGAAGAGCAGTCTGAGTCTGTGCTTTTGCTTGCACTGTTATAAATGAGTTAGAGCTGGTGATACAGCTTGGTTCTGTTGTCCCCCACAGCTCCAGGCCAGGCCCTTCAGTTACAAGGTGTTTTATAATCCTCCTGGCTATTCACATAATGAATTGCAAGGCCTCTCTGAATTCCCATGTACTTAGATTTAATATTCCCGCCCCTACTTTTCTCCCCACACATTGCAGGCCTTCTAAATAAATACCCACTGCTGGGCGGTGACATTGGTGTGAGTGGAGGCATCCTTCCCAATTAGAAGCCTCTGAGCAGCGGATGTTCAAGAAGCAGCAGAAGAGCATTGTGGCGGCTTCAGTTCTTTTAAGTGGTCCCTGAGTTAGGCTGCAATGTCATGTAGGTAAATGCAGTCCAGAACATGCAGAATCTTTATTGGAATTTGTACATTCATCTCTCACAGCTGTGGAGAGTTTAGACTAATCACAACTCTCCCTGGGATACTATCATCTTGGTAATTTGAAAAAGGATCAGGAGCCTGCAGGCTTGGAACATCTTGAGAAAACGCTGGCTCTGAAATACATCATCACATATGGGGGACACCATTTGCGGCATCATCGCAGAGAGCTTAAGAATGCTGAAATCGAGTCTTTCTCTGGCAGGATTTCAAATGGTTTGAGAAATCTGAGACCTCTCTCTCTCTCTCTTTTTTTTTTTTTTAACTGCAAGACAGATTCTTTCCTCTTCCATCAACCCCGTTGTTGTCAATGTGTCCAATGATAGGTGCCAGAAATGAGCATAGCCTCCTGACGATAACAATGCCCACGTTAAGGCAGCCACCAGGGGCTCTCTCAAGGATCTGTTAGGGTGTATTTTGGTCCACAGACACGTTCTGAAGGCGTGCACCTCCTTAGTCTTTCTGGTCTCAGTGCATTTCTCTTCAGCAGGCGGGATAAAACTTGTCACTTTTTGTCAGAACTTCTCATGCTTTGAGGCCCCTCAGACGCCATTTTTCATTGACCCCTTGTGTCCATATGGTAGGGCTATGTTAAAAGTTGGTAGTTAGGAAGCAGCTTCTGACAGCATGGAGGCCTAGTGAACTATGGCCATTTGTTCAAAAGGCCAGGATTCACAGATGTGCCATAAGAGTATAACATAATTTTTGACCCCGCCCAATGGATATTTTAGCACTATCTACATAGCAACCGGCAAACAGACCAGCCTGAGGAGGCAAGGGCTAATGTCTGTGGCTCAAACCATTCAACCCTCCAAGGAGTCAGTAGTTCGGCCTCTTTCTGAGACTTTAACATGAAAATATGTTTTTCGGTTCTATAGTTCTGCAAGTACAGCTTTCTCTTCCCAGATTGGTTTTATTTTTTACTTTATGATTTTCAATCTTCAGAAAGTTAAACCTGATTCAAGGAGGAAAAAGCATCGGTTGGGGGAAATGTGGGAGGGGAGTGGGAATTTCAGCCAGGCATTATATTAAAGCAAAGTGAGAACCAAATTGCCAGAGGTGATTGGAAATATCTCACAGACTGGAGCTTAGGTTTGGAGACTCGCAGCCGTTCACTTCTCCCAAATGGCATATTGTCTCTTAGGGTGGACTTCAGCTCTTTTAGCAGTCCAGTTTGCTTTATTTCCTCAGTCACTTTCCCACATGTCAACTAATCTGTCTTTTTTTTAGGAGAGGTTTTTTTTTTTTTTTTTTTTTTTTTTTGCTACAGGGCGCGTGTGCTCGCCAGACAGACAGAGACAGAGAGACAGAAAGCGAGAAATCACCCCCAGAGGGGATGGCCACACAACAACCCCTTCTCCCCCACGCCACAATCCCTTCTCCTCCATTCTCCTCTTGGGATCTTGGGCACACAGGCACATGCACCCGGCGTGAGTTTAAGCCACTAGGTCCGGGACTCGAATCGTGGTCGGCTACATGGGAGTCTAGCGACATAGCCATTACGCTAACTGCTGGTCCCTCAACGAATCTGTCTTTAAGAAAGGTACTTGTTGGTATCTACCAATAGTGAACTATGCAAAGAATATTTGGGGTTCTCGAAAGGACTATAGTGATTATGTGTAAAACTTTTTTTTTTTTTTTTGGAGAGATTTTCACTGTAGGGCGCGTGTGCTCGCCAGACAAACAGAGAGAGACATAGAGACAGAAAGCAAGAAATCACCTCCCAGAGGGGATGGTCACGCCGCAATCCTTTCTCCTCCATTCTCCTCTCGGGATCTTGGGCACG
>NW_006198305.1:2182011-2193251 GCF_000334495.1 Tupaia belangeri chinensis
AACTTTTTTTTTTTTTTTTTTTGAGATGTTTTTTGCTATAGGGCGTGTGAGCTCGCCAGACAGACGGAGACATAGAGACAGAAAGTGAGAAATCACCCCCCAGGGGGGATGGTCACGCCGCAATCCCTTCTCCATTTTCCTTTCTGGATCTTGGGAACGCACGCACACGCACCTGGCGTGAGTTTTAAGCCACCGGGTCTGGGACACGATCCGTGGTCGACTACGTGGGAGTCCAGCAACATAGCCATTACGCTAACTGCTGGTTCCCTAAAACTTTTGTTTTATAGATAAAGTGATCAAACCTAGGGAGTGAAATAATTTTGAAATTCTTTGATTATTTGGAGATCTTCATTGTAACCCTTTGTTGCATTATCTCATTTTACCAAACTGGCTATTCCGGGTGAGACTATTTCTAGTGGCCCTAGATTGATGATGTAAATTTAATATCAGATTGCTGTATTTTGTAATCCTTTCATGCCTGGATTGATACGTTAGTGAAAGATATCTCATCTTCTCAACTTCTTTAACTCTGATGTCCTATGCCTCGCTAATGTACCCACATCCCTGTAGATTAATGACTGTTTACACCTTGTATTATGTATGAGGACTCGAGTTTCTGAAGAACTGATGCATATTTGTTTCTCCTACAGTGCCTAGGAAAGCATGCACCTCCTTAGTCTTTCTGGTCTCAGTACATTTCTCTTCAGCAGGCAGGATAAGACTTGTCACAGTGTGACTTTTGAGAATATCTAAATAGCTATTCTTTTTTTTTTTTTTAGAAGTTTTTGCCTTAAGACACCTGTGCTTTCTGGGGACACAGAGACAGAGGCAGTGAGGGGGAAAGTGAGAAATCACCTCCCAGGGGGATGGCCATGTCGCAATCCCTTTTCCTCCATTCTCCTCTCAGGATCTTGGGCATGCATGCACACACACCTAGTATGATTTTCAAGCCATTGGGTCTGGGACTTAAACCCCGGTCAGCCATGTAGGAGTTCAGCAATGTAACCACTATGCCATCTGCTGGTCCCCTAAATTGATATTCTATTATATTTCCATTGTGGGGGGTGGGGGGGAGGTAGGGAATCTCCACTGCATTCTAATAATGAGGCTGATTCTCAGACTCGAGTTGAAAGCCAGTATTTTCCTTTCCCTAATTCTCCACGAGCACAGAATTGTCTCTCCAACCACAGAAGCTCTTGGCTGAAGGAGTTCTTCCTGAGTATACAGTGAGGTCTTATTTCCAGAGAGATATGGGAGTTTAGAGGAGGGCCAGAGCAGGTGGTGAATTCTGAGAGGGCAAGGGCTGGGCTCACCTTTGTACACTAGTGCTGGCAAGCTCCTGGCCTGTAAAGAAAGAGAATGTGCATTCGTAGGCCTGGGGAACAGATTCCTTTCACCTCAGGGGCAGCTTATTTTCTGAGCTTTTTGTTTTTGAAACCAACATCGTCTCTGAGTATAAGAAGCTAGGTTCTAGAAGACAGTTATCATTTATTGCCAAAGTGTCACTGACCACTCTGGCAGTTCCCGTTTGCCCTGCCTGGTTTGTCTACTGATGTATAACATCTTCAGGATGAACCCCACCCACCTCTGAGCTCACCCAGGACTTGCTCTTCCCCATTGGCCTGGATGGCCTTGTCTCGTTCCCACTGAGCAAAATACCACACTGCTGTCTTTCCCAGGAGCCCCTTTGGGGTGTGTATATTCCATCTTTGGGCTGAACCCTACATTTATTCTTATTCAAACCCCAAACTCTTGTCCAGAGCTGCAGCAGTTTCCCATTGCTGGAATAACAATCATTGTTTAAAGCAACAGAAACTTGTTCTTTTAGTTCTGGAGACCAGAAGTCTGAAGTCAAGGTAGGACCATGGGCAGGATCATTGTCCCTCTGAAACTAAGAGAGAATCGACTCCTGGCCTCTTTGAGCTTCTGGTGGCTGTTAGAATCCCTTGATTTTCCTTGGCTAGGAGCTATATCATTCCGATCTCTGCCTTCCCCCTCCCATTATGTTCTCCTGTCTCTATTTGTTAAAGGTCTAAGTGGTGGCATTTAGGGCCTACTCAGATTATTTAGGATAAGCTCCTCTTTTAAGATCTTAACCTAATCACATCTGTGAAGCCTTAAAGTCACATTTATAGGTTCCAGGGATTTAATGTGTATGTCTTCTGAGGGGTCATTTTTCAGCCTACCCTGAAGACTCTGTCAAATTTCTGGCTCATTCTGGGCCCTTTCGTTGGGGATCTGCTCCTTGAATCTCTTGGTCCTGACCAAGATTATGATTCAACGTGAATGATTCTGTTTGGAATCAGATTGTGAACCACTTGGTTATGAGTATCTTCACAGCTCACACATTCTTTTTAGGTGTCTAGTTCTAGCGTCTTGGGTACAAGCACCAACTTGGAGCAGACCTAAGCTTGCCTTTAAATACTGTGGTTGTCTTTACACAATTCCTCCTTCTCTATCCTCCTTTCTTTTGGGATTTTGAGCACTCACACATAGATTTAGTGTGTTTTTCAAGCCACCGGGTCCTGGACTTGAACTGTGCAGTCAGTTACGTGGGATCCAGCTACCTTAACCATCATACTACTGGCTAGCCTACTATTGGTTTTCTATATGCCTTATAGCTTTGTGTTCACCCTCCATTTCCTGTATTACTGTCTTCTTTTGTGTTTAGCTGATGTTTTTGACGTTTTGAAGTTTCTTTTGTGTTTAGCTAATGTTTTTTGAAGTTTTGAAGTTTCTTTTACTTAAGAACCAATTTTCTTTGTGCTTACCATGGAGATTATATTGGGTCACTGGAAAAGTTATGACGCATTTTTGCATACAAATACATGAAAAAATACACCATGACTTTTCCAAAGATCCAGTATTTAACATCTTAAAGTATAATGCTCAAATTTGAATTTATACCAATTTAACTTCAGTAACATACACAATCTGCTCCTTCACATCTCTATCTGCACACCTTTCAGCTACTGATGCCACAAAATTACCTCCTTACGCATGTGTGCCCCCAAACACAAAATAACAATTCCTTTAAGTGCTTTAGTTTTTAAACCATATATAAAACAAGATACAGAGCTAAAACCCAAGTTTCAATAATGTTAGCTTTCAGACTAATAATTAAAAAAACTTATTAGTCTCTGAAATCATACAGAAAACAAAAAGTGGAATTACAAACAAAGGTTACAATTATATTAATAATTTCCCATGTATTTATCTTTATGGAGGCCTTTGTTATACATTTCAAACACACACACACACACACACACATATATATATATATATGTATATATATATATGGATATTGGGTTGTTGGAAAAGTCATGATGCATTTTTACATGGAAAAATAGAGAGAAAAATACTAGATTTTTGAATCCTGGCTCTGTGTACATGAAGATTAGGAAGTCTTTTAAACTCTTCATCTCTAGTATGGTAAGCAGAGATACTTGTCTTGTAGAGATATTAGATGTTATTGAGAACTGGTGACATGAGATTTTTAAAAATGGTGCCAGCTTTTTTAATACCCAGCAGCAACCTTGGAGCGGATTTTCATTATAATAAGAAAAAACTTCACTGAGTGTATTCTTTAGTTAGAAAAACGTAAGGCCCATATAAGCATCTACTAGACACCTTTTATCCCTGAGAGAATGTTATTAGGGGATTTTTGTTTGTGGTCCAAAAAAGGTTAGCCTCTTATTATAGCACTTGGTCTGTAGAGTTGGGCAATTTTGCCAAGGCAAAGAGGCCCCTGGAAAGAAAGGGATAAAGTCCTTGACTATTTTTTGTTTTGTTTGAGGGTTAATGTCATCAGAAAATGATGTATTGAGATGGAGTGAACTGAAGTTTATTGGAAATAATAAATACTGGGGACCAGCGGGTGGTGGTGTGGTTAAAGCACTGGACATTCCCACATGGCTGACCATGGTTCAAGTCCTGGGCCTGGTGGCTTGCTTTCTTACTTTTTCTCTCTCTGTGTCTCTCTTTGGTCAAATTAAAATAAAATAAAATAAAAGTACAATTAAAAATAATAATAAACACTAAGAAGTCTAGAATTGAATTCACCATGGGCAGGTCTGTCTTGGTCATTTAAATTTAGCACTGGACTGGGTTGGTCTCATGGGAAGGTAGTTCCTTCATAGCAGAGGGCTAAGGCAGGACCCTTCCATACTCAGTTGGGGATGGTTTCATGTTTAGGAAGGACAACTGAGAAAATGCAGTACCTAAAAGTACAAGTGGAGGCATGACTGTGACCTCTGTGCAGCAAGGATATCTCCATAGAAAGGATAATGAGCATTGGGTTGAGTGGGACATTGTTTGATACATCCCTGAGGCAGTCATCAAAGTGATGGTGCTGTTGGATTAATAGTTATTTCTTTCACTTGGCACATGGAAGTATAATTGACCCTGTAGGACACAGAAAGGACCTCGGATGTTAGTTCATGTAGGGATGGAGTGCTGGGGAAGGTCTCAAAGAAGGAATACCACATTGGCTGCTGATAAGGTCTTAGGACCTCCAGAAGTTCACTGGAAAAGTAAAACAAATAAAACCATATTTGTACTCTAAGCTGGTGAAGCATACATTCTGGATAATAATAATAGCTATCATTTACTAGGCATTTACTATGGTCTGGCATGGAAACTGCTTTTTGTTTACCAAGATTGTTTTCTTCTTCTTTCTGTGTTATAACTAGACTACATTTTCCAGCCTCTTTTGTGTTAGATATGTCCTCGTAACTACATTCAGAGCAGCAACACTGTGTGGCCTTTCTGGGCCTGAGTTTGAAAACAATGGGAGGATCACATACATGCTCTTCTCCTCCGCTGGTTAGAACCCCGTAATAATCCAGCTTTGACCAAATACATGCTAGTAATGTCCTAGGGGGATGACAGAGCAACATGAAGGAAGGAATTTGGATACCTGAATGACCATGTGGAGCTGGGATTTTTTGCTACTCTGGACTGCTAACCCTGGAACTGTTATACAAGGAAAAAAATAAACTTTGTCCTCTAAGTCTACATTTATCCAACTTTAATTGGCACAAGAGTCAATTGGAGATCTGGTGAAACTGCTAATCCTGATTCTGTACATCTTGAATGGAGTTTGAGATTCTGTATTTCTAGCAGGTTCCTAGGAGATGGTATATTATTGTTACAGGATTTATAGTTAAGTTCCTTTCCCAGGAATTCTGATTTAATTGTACAGAGTGGGCTCCAGGGGCCCCACTCTCAAAACAAAACTCCTCAAATCCAAAATTCCACAGGTGATTCCAATCTATGCCAGGGTTGTGACCCACTGGATGGGAGAAATATTTTCTGAGGATGCAAGGATTCAGTTCCTTTCCTGGTGCCCTTTAGAGGAGGAGGAGATTCCATTTTTGTTCTTCTAAAAAGCCTTGTCATTCTACCTTTCTCGTTAACCACTTATGGAAAATACTTCTACTTGCTTGTCTGCAACTGCTGGAAGTATTTGTCTTCTTAAGCTTTACTTCAGCCAGAAATTTATTTCTTTTTTTTTCTCCTTTTTCTTTTCTTTTTTTGACATCTTCCTGTTTAACATCTTGTTTTAGATAGTGAGCTTTGTCTTTGAATGAAATAATTCAAGATGGTGATGTATAGAAGAGCTGATTGTTAGCTCTTCCCAAAGCTGCCTTTAGGGAACACATATTGGACATATTGAGCATTTAATCTAGATACTGCAGCAGCATTCTAACTAGAGTTTTCAGCTTTGAGACAGACAGGCGCTCGCCATTATGGAGATGGATGATGTAATAATTAAACTACTATTTTGTGCAATCAGTTTCACCTGAAGCTTACACAGCCTTAAGAACATCTGGTGGCAATTTGTTAGTTAACACAACATTATTTTGCATTTATTAAGTGTTGATAAATACACTAGGTGTTGTACAGATGCAATTCCTACCCAGAGGAAAAGAGAGGGCAAGTATGTGTGTCCCAGCAAAGGAAAGGTGAGACTTACACAAATTATGGATTTTTTTTTTCTAAAAATCTCTCTGTCTAGATTAGTTGAAACTTTATGATTTTAGGAAAAGCTGTCATTTGTATAATTGTCTGTACTTTACAACTTGTTTATACATAGATTATGTAGTTTAATCTTCACATCAACCTTGTGATTTAGTCAGCAACAAATAACAGAAAACCTGATCAAAACTGATAAACAGTAAGGAAAATTTTAATTGTCTTAATTATAAATCCAGAAATATAGTGGTCTCAGGGTTGTTAATTAGTAGGTCAGTAGGGCTTCAGGTAATTCTCTCTGTCCTTCTTTCCTGTCATCATCCAAGGCTACTTTCCCTCATGGTAGTAAGAAATCTGGCAGTAGCATTTGCGGCTATCCATCTATTAATATCTAATTCACAAGAAGGAAAACCCCTCACCCACCATGGAAGAAAGGTCTTTTCCTTTTCTTATTAGTTAGCTTAAACAATGTGTCTATCCTGAAGACCAGCAGTCCTGGCACCAGAGACGGGCATCATGGAAGACAATCCCTCCAGGTTGAAGAGGGGGGTAGTTTGTCCCAGGATGATTCACATCCACTGTGCACCCCACATTCACCACTACCACATTTCAATATACAATGAAACAGTCACAGAACAATAGGGTTTACACTCCCATGAGAATCCACTGCTGATCCAACAGGAGACAGAGCCTTGATGGCAACGTGAGTAATGGGGACTGGCTACAAACACAGATGAAGCCTTGCTTGGCCATTGCTGGCCCTCTCCTGCACAGCCTAATGGACCAGCTTGTGGCTGGGCGGTTGGGGACCCCTGTAATAGAGGGATGACCTATACAGATTAATTGGATTCCTGAACCAATTACTGACAAGAAATATAGGAGTATTATGGTCTTAATGGGCTAGTCAGGCTACTCCTGAAACTAAGAATGGAGTCAGTTTTCCCTGGGTCACATGGAGGAGGTAAATCAATGAACAAAATCAGAACTCAGTTAGGAAAGAAGCTAATTATAAATCCAGAAATATAGTGGTCTCAGGGTTGTTAATTAGTAGGTCAGTAGGGCTTCAGGTAATTCTCTCTGTCCTTCTTTCCTGTCATCATCCAAGGCTACTTTCCCTCATGGTAGTAAGAAATCTGGCAGTAGCATTTGCGGCTATCCATCTATTAATATCTAATTCACAAGAAGGAAAACCCCTCACCCACCATGGAAGAAAGGTCTTTTCCTTTTCTTATTAGTTAGCTTAAACAATGTGTCTATCCTGAAGACCAGCAGTCCTGGCACCAGAGACGGGCATCATGGAAGACAATCCCTCCAGGTTGAAGAGGGGGGTAGTTTGTCCCAGGATGATTCACATCCACTGTGCACCCCACATTCACCACTACCACATTTCAATATACAATGAAACAGTCACAGAACAATAGGGTTTACACTCCCATGAGAATCCACTGCTGATCCAACAGGAGACAGAGCCTTGATGGCAACGTGAGTAATGGGGACTGGCTACAAACACAGATGAAGCCTTGCTTGGCCATTGCTGGCCCTCTCCTGCACAGCCTAATGGACCAGCTTGTGGCTGGGCGGTTGGGGACCCCTGTAATAGAGGGATGACCTATACAGATTAATTGGATTCCTGAACCAATTACTGACAAGAAATATAGGAGTATTATGGTCTTAATGGGCTAGTCAGGCTACTCCTGAAACTAAGAATGGAGTCAGTTTTCCCTGGGTCACATGGAGGAGGTAAATCAATGAACAAAATCAGAACTCAGTTAGGAAAGAAGCATGGGGGGGGGGTGGAGTGCACCCGACGGGGTCCACGCCAAGTACATCGTACTAATTTACAAAGAAAATCCCAGAGGTTACAGAAGTTAAATATTTACCCTTGGTTTCTCAGTTAGTTAGAATGGATAATCGAATTATAAACCTCTTGCCCTTTTAGAGTTATTCCAATCCAAGACAATACACAAATCAGAGCTTTGTCTGCGATCTTTCTCTCTCCTCTCTCATTCATTTGCCCATACAATTTGGAGGGAAAAATGAACTCACTGGCATGATGATACCAGATACAGTCATAAACCCTAGAAGTTGGGTAGGTACATTATTTCATTTCTTTGAGCTTCTATTCCTTTTTTTTTTTTTTTTTTGAGAGGTTTTTGCTATAGGGTGCATGTGCTCGCCAGAAAGACAGAGAGATAGAAAGTGAAAAATCGCCCCTTGGGGGGATAGCCACACCACAATCCCTTCTCCTACATTCTCCTCTCGGGATCTTGGGCACACACACACATGTACCTGGCATGAGTTTAAGCCACCGGATCTGAGACTCAAACTATAGTTAATTACATGGGAGTCCAGCGACATAGCCATGATGCCAACTGCTTGTCCCTGGGCTTCTATTCTTTAAGAAAGGGTTAGGCCTGTTGTGGCATTTACTAGAACTCTCTCTCTTTTTTTTTTTTTTTTTTTTTTTGAATTTCACAGTTCTTTTCTCTTCCTTCCCTATTTCTCTTGGAGCATCCCTTTATTAGTATAGTCTATGTTATATCTTAGCCTATCCTAGCCTGTCTTATTCTATTTGATTCCATATTATTTTATTTTTAAAAATTCTGGAGGAAAACTGACTACATTGATTTCATGACCTTCTTGTGGATCTCAGACCTTAGGAAAGCTCTCAACCTTCAGCTGACTTTTGGGGCCTTGGACTTGGCAAGCCTATCTTCTTCCAATCTCTTCTTTTGCTACCGGCAACTCAGTAAAATTTCCTAGTCTTATATTTCATCTCCTGAAGATTCTGGCTCCTGCTTTTGTCTATGCCACTTAGTCTCATAGATACACTGACATTTAGCTCACTAGTATTCTAACAATCTTCTGCTCACCCTCTTTTGCCTAAGCTATTATGAAATCCACTAGTTAGATCTTGATGAGTTTTCACAGAGGTTTTAATCACAGTTGAGTATTACTTGACTTGCAACACTAGTAAGTTATAAATAAAACAGAAAGAAATGATTCTTTTCTAGCCAGAGATAAAAGACTAGTGTTTAAAAAAAGAAAGTCAATTCTTTTCTTAAAAAATTTTAAATAGATGATCTTTCTTTTCTTTTCCCTCTCACTCTCTGCTACTCAGGGTAAAGTGCTCAAGTCTAAGACATAGTAATGGTTTGTCCCATTGAATACTAAACCTCATCATCACCAATCTTCAATGTTGGTTCTGTAAAAGGACAGTTTTGCTTAGAATTTCTGCAGAAATGCTGGATTCATGCAGGTTCACCAGCAACCTTCACCCCCAGAAATCAAGACCAGTCTAGTTCTTTGTAAGCACATAAATCATTTTAGGGAAGGTGAAAGTTCATCTGGCCCAATATTTCTCCTCTGTTTTGGTTTATCTTAATCCTGTTTTACTATTTTTTCACCACACCCTCAATCTTCTCTGTCTCCAAAAGAATCATAATGCCTCTCCTCAACTTTTACAAACTCTGTTAGAACCACTTTCTTCAATAACGTGTTCCATATGTTGCATACATGAGCTCCACCAGGATCCCTCTGGCTCCCTATGCTTCCTCATTTTTGTATGGCATCCATCAATGTTTGAATCATTACAAGTAGAAGGGGAAAATACCCTGCAGTCCCACCCCAACAAGACCTTTCGATTTGGCATGTTCAGTGTGCTTCATCATTTAAAGGTTCTGTGGGGCTTGGGGGAAGTTTTCCTAACAGTAAGAAACAGCTGGTCTGCCTTCCCTGTTCTCTCCCTTTCTTTTGAAAGCCCTGTAGGGCTTGAATGATACTGCTCGTCCCCACTCAGGGTCTTGAGACCCTGCTTTTTGGAAGCCTCTGTCTTCCTCAGAGTGGTCCAACAAGAATTCCGAGTAGACAGAAGGCATCTCTCTAGTTTTCCAGTCAATACTGTCTGCAAATAGTCTCAGATTTTGGTTGTTTTTAACTGCTGCTGCTGATTTAAAAAATATATATCTTTTTCAAAATAACTCCACTTATCTCCATTCCAGCTCTTTTTCTGGTCTTGGATCAGATTTGACTGTTCCATGAGATGTACACTCCATCGCTAGTTCTGTGCTTCCAGACTAAGCCAGTTTTCACAAACAGTAAATGTAATTTACCTTCCAGGTGGATATATCGTTTCCTTGTGATGAGATTTTTTTTTTTCTGTGCAATAGCAGACTTAATCATCCTTTACTTCCTTCTACATCTCTTTGAAATAGGAGAGGCGGCTTCCTTTTCTCCCCTAACTTGCACTGTAGCTGGAGTGCCACAGGTTCTTCCTTTTCTCCCTGACTTACACTGGCTGGAGTGCCACAGGTTCTAGTGCTCCTAGAATCCCTCAGATAGCTATATGGACTGGCAGGGCAGTAATGGGGATTTTGTTGTTGATTTTTAAGTTTGACCTTCCTTATACCACTGCCAGGAAGCTGCTTGAGAGTATTTGCCATGCCTCATGTGCACAGAATCCTCATGGATATGTCAGTCTGGACAAACTGTGCTAAGGTTCATGAAAAAGAAAGTGATGGATGGTGAGTATTTTTTCACAGCATTAATTCTTCTCTTTTTTCTCTTCCCAATCTTAAGATGTCATTGGACAAACATTTATTCAAATTCTTAGTCCATTAAAAAACCTTTTTAAACTATTGGGTTGTAAAACAAAATAAAACAAAAAAGTATAGGGTTGTAAGAATTCCTTATATATTTTTGAGATTAACTCTTTATCAGATATATGATTTGTGGATACCCTTTTCTTCCATTTCATAAGTTTCCTTTTCACTGTGTTGGCTAACTCCTTTGCAGTTCAGAAAATTTTTAGTTGATGTAGTCACTAAATATGCTTATTTTTGTTTTTTTGTTGCCTTGCTTTTGTTGTCATAGCTATGAAATCATTGTCAAGACCAGCGTTTTTCCATAGATTTTCTTCTAGTTTTACAGTTTAATTATAGATTTAAGTTTTTAATTTACTTGGTGTTGATGTTCTGTATGGTGTAAGATAAAGGTCCAATCTCCAAAGAAGATATAAAAATGGCCAACAGCTAAACAAAAAATGAAACAAAATGAAACACAAAACCCCTCATCATTACTAATCACCAGCGAAATGTGAATCAAAACCACAATGAATTATCATCTCATACATGTGGATGGCTGTTACCAAAACCAAACCAAACCAAACTAAACCAGTTCAAACCAAACCAAACCAAAGTAAATGTATATTCTTTGGGATGACTACTATAAAAAACAAACAAAAACCAGCAAATACCGCAGCGCAG
>NW_006198305.1:2193332-2206820 GCF_000334495.1 Tupaia belangeri chinensis
CTCGGGGCTCATGCCCCGGCGTTCAGCTGCCTCTCCAGGGCCGGCGTGTGGCCTGTGGATCAGCAGGCTGAAGCGGAAAACAAGGTCTGAGAACTTGCAACTTGAGAAGATGATGGTTACCAGCCCTGCATTGCCTCAGGGAAGAACAGGAACTACTCTACCATTCTTGAAGTGAAGGTACTTAATGAGAATAGGACAGTGTGGAATGGGGTAAGTGAAGAGAAGAGGATAGAGAAAGATAGCAAGTGAGCAATAGAGAGACAGGATGTCAGTGAGAAACAGATAGGGTTTATTAACTGTTGATGATGACATGTATAGAATTCTCAACTGGATTGGTCTGAGAAGTGTTTCATGATGGGCAAAGTATTTTTACAAGCAAAACGAGAAATAGCAATTGACTGTTTTATAAAAATAATTAGAATAATAAAGATAATGATTGGGGAAAACAGAAAAGATATGGAATGTTGAAGTGGGGAGATTAATGTCTCTGTACTGACTGACGTGCATGGCATTCCCTTTTGAAGAAACAATGTAATACACAGTAAAGTTATATGTAATCCAATGTAATATGAAGAAGATATGATGATAAAAAAATAAATAAAAAAAAAAAACCAGCAAATACCAAGTATTAGTGAGAATGTGGAGATACTGAAATCCTTGTATACTAAAGGTAGGAATGCAAAATGGTACAGCTGCTATGAAAAATTGTATGGAGTTTCCCTAAAAAAATTAAAGTAGAACTGTGATCTGATCCACTTCTGGGTATTTTTCCAAAAGAATTGAAAACAGGATCTCGAAGATATTTTATCACTTCTGTTCATTATAGCACTAATTATTGTTAATTGTTGCTGGCTGATTCAATTCTTTTGTAGTAAATAATAATTCAATATTTTTGATCAATGCTTGGGTAAATACATATGTGTTTACTTTGGTGGACCATAAAAGCGAAGGTACTCAACTGTAGGCATTTTTACCAAACTGAATATCCTCAGTGGTTGTGGTGATTAGTTTTGTGTGTCAGCTTGGCTAGGCTATTGATCAAACTGTAGCTTTTGAAGTGAAGGTATTTTGCAGATATCATAAAAATTCATATCAGTTGACTTTAAGTAAGGGATATTATCCTAGAGAATTGGCGGGGGGCGGGGGGGGGATGATTTAGTAAGTTCAAAAGCCTTAAAAGCAAATCTGAGGTTTCCTTGAGAGGGGAGAAAATTCCGCCTGGGGATGACACCTTTAGACTGTGCCCAGGAGCTATAGCTTGCCCTTCCTGATGGCCTGCTTTATGGATTTAAGACTTCCTCGGCCGGGAACCAGCAGTTAGCGTAATGGCTATGTCGCTGGACTCCCACGTAGTCTACCGTGGTTCGTGTCCCGGACCCGGTGGCTTAAAACTCACGCCAGGTGCGTGTGCATGCGTGCCCAAGATCCCGAAAGGAGAATGGAGAAGAAGGGATTGCGACGTGACCATCCCCCCTGGGGGGCGATTTCTCGCTTTCTGTCTCTCTGTCTTTCTCAGTCTGTCTGGCGAGCGCATGTGCCCTATAGCAGAAAAAACCTCTCAAAAAAAAAAAAAAAAAAAAGACTTCCCGGGCCAATCCTATCATGTGGGAAGCCAATTCATTGCAATATGTCTCTTAAACATTTTTGTTGTTGTTGTTAATTACCAGAGGGTACATGTGCTTGAGAGAAAAAGAGAGAGAGAGAGAGAGTGGTTATGTCACAATCTGTTCTTTTCCATTTCTCCATCTTGTTACTGATGTGTTTTTCAAGCCATCAGGGCTGGAGTTCAAACCATGGTCAGCCATGTGGAATCTGGCTTCCTTAACCACTAGCCTATGTAGTCAGCCCCTTTGTAATAAATCTCTTACTCATATTTGTTCTATTTCTCTGGTTGAACTCTAACTGATACAGTGATTGCCTGGGATCTCAGGGAGTGGCCTGAACTGCTGGATAGAAACTGGAATGCAGTAGAATGTTTATCAGTGTTCTTCAAAATTTAATGAGTCACTTGGAATTCTTCTGATTCAGTAGTTCTTAGAGGACTCAATTATTTGAGTGGCAGGACTACATTCAGTTTTCAACTCAAGCTGCATATTATAATCATTTGAAGAGCTTTTTAAAAAATACTGGAGCCTGGTCAGACCTGTAATGGTTCTGATTTAATTGTCTGTTCTAAAGGGCAGCCATGATTATAGATACAAATGTGTAGGCAATTGATTCTAACAGAGCGGTCCTCAGACCTATAGCATCAGCCTCACCTGGAGACTTGTTAGAAATGCAAATAATCAGAACAACTGAATCTGAAACTCTGGGATTGGATCCCAGCAAGCTGGTGATTCCCTCTTGGTGATTCTCATTTCCACTGATGTTTGAGAACCACTGGTGAAGGTGATAAAATTTTGAGTTCTGAAGTTAGAATTCCTTCCTGGATAAGTAGTCTAAACTGTGCCTGACCTCAGCATCTAAAAATGGGGGTAACAATAGAATTTATGTTGTGGGGGTAAGGTAATCCTGGTTGGCTCTTCTGTGCTGCTTAAACTTGATCAGGAAGTTCACCCTGACACTATGGCGGGAGACCTGAGGTTCAAATCCAGGAGATTATCAGTAAATTTTAAATCTGGAGGAGCTGAAGATAGGGATAGAAGTAAGGTTTATGATAAGTGACACAAGAGTGAAAGAAAATGCTTGGAGATGTACTGGAGAGAGAGGGTGTCCCAAGAACTTGTCTGGGCTGGCCTTTGTGGACTTGAACTGGGAGAAAGGAGATCGTTCCTAATTACTAGCTGACTCAGCACCTTTGTCAGGGCATTCTAAATAGAGACAGGTGGGGCTATCAGTATGAAATTCTTAGGGACCAAATACTGCAGAAGGATGTCTTCCTCTGCTGCAGTGGAGGAATCAGCAGTATCTACAGGAGAGGTTAGAACACCTTCAAATCCCTGGGTGCAGGAGTTGGGTCTAAATGATGGATTGTGTGGCCAGAGTTTAGAGTCTTGAGGCTGAGTGTAAGAAACCAGAGTAGGATGGGGCAGAAGGGGAAGGGAGGTATGTGCAGGGAAAACTAGAAAGTCAACTGGTTTGGCGTTTGTCCTTTGGGGCCATTAAGAGGGAAATGCCCGGGCCCAGTCTTAAGGACTTCTTATATGGCAGACAGACTCATCGTCCCAAACTCTGGCCCTTCTAAGATTTATTAGGGGCTAGATCTACTCCAAGGTCCCAGGCAGAGTCAGGACTGGAACTCTAGCCTGGTTACCGAGGTCTGCGGTGAGAGGGCAAGGGTGGAGGCAACTGCAGTGAATCTACACCCCCAAGCACTTGCCTCCCACCCTCCCTGGCATTTTTGTATTTCTGGACTCCCCATTTTGAGCTAAAGACATCTTGGCTTTAAGTACATTGTGAGTCTTTAGTGTTTCTTCTAAGAACTCAAAAATTTGGTGTAACTGAAATAGAAATGGCTGTGTCTGGACTGGTTGCCGTAAAATATAATAGGAAGGGGTGAGACCTCTGGGCATGAGAAAGGAGCAACCGGGAGGTGAAGTCTAGTCTCTTGGAATGAGTGAGGCGCAAAGAGAAAATCTGCTATTTCATCTATGGGACATTGGTAGACAAATGAGAGTTAAACTTCCTCTCTGCCTTCAAAACATTTTTTCCTATGTTTCTGCATGAGATTGTTTTTACATTTCTCCTTTTCTAGTTTTATTTTCTCTTTGATCAAAGAGTAGAAATTGGCCAATAATCTGTTTAATTGATTTAATGAAATCTGCCATGCTGTTTGAGAAAAATTGAAAAATATATCTTAGACCTTAAAAATTAAAAATAAATAATGTTAGATTGGCCAAATGGACATGTTATGAAAACAGTATGTGGAAGGATATTTTTAGAATGAAAATCCCCTGTCTCACCTTTCAGAAACAACTATAGCTTACTGTGGGCCGTGGACAAACACAGTGCACCTGGCATCACACATGCTCGTGCAGCGAACTTACTGAGACTGGACGGGCATGCTCCAAAGAAAGGTGAAAGAATTAGAAGTCCAGAGCTTAACAAGGTAAAAGGGATCTTCTAATTGTCTTTAAGTAGTTGAGGCTGGTCATTTCTCAAGGAGAGGTGTGTTTTTTTTAGGGGATTCCACAAGACACAGGAAAATTAGTGTGTGTAGGCTAGTCTTCAAGGAGTATCTGTTGGCTGACTTCTAGAATTTAGCTTGTAGCTTACATTTATGGATTAGTAGCTAGGAAATAAAGTACCAAATCCTTTGTGTCTTAGTCACTTCAGGCTGCTGTAACAAATGCCCACAAACTGGGTGGCTTACAAACAAATTTATTTCTTATGGTTTTGCAAATTGCAAAGTCCAAGGCTAGGCACTGGCAGATTTGGTGAGGGGTTTGGTTTCTGGTTTATAGATAGTTGTGTTCACTCTGCAACCTCATAAGGCAGAGGAGACAAAGAATCTTTTCTGAGGTCCTTTTAATAATGGAACTAATCCCATTGTAAAGCACCTAATCACCTCTCAAAGGTTCCAGTTCCTAATACAGCACTCAAGGGGTTAGGATTTCTTTCTTTCCTTTCTTTATTTTTTAAAGATTTATTTATTTATTTAATTCCATTTGTTATTATTTTTTAATTTGAACACAGAGAGAGAAAAGGAAAGAGCAAGTTGCCAGGTCTGGGATTTGAACTGTGGTTAGCCATGTGGGAATTCAGTGCTTTTAACCACCACTCTACCTGCTGGCCCCTGTGGAGTTAGGATTTCAACACAAGAATTTTTGGAGGACACAAACTTTTAGTTCCTTAAGCTTTGTATCTTTTGAAATCTTCAAAAAAAATTTCCCAGAAACATTAGATGCTAAGCATTACAAATGGTCTGAGTCAATCAATACACTGGGCAAGTTACTTATTTATCTCAACCTTGATTTTTCTCATTTCTAAGGTAGGGATGGTTATGGAATTAAATAAGGTAATAATGTGTATGAATGTGATTTGTAGTGCTATTGCAATATTATTCTTCCCAAGGCCTGTTTCATAGAAAGGGAGACTAAGTTGGATATCTTGTATCTTGAGATTTTTCTTTTTTTTTAATTCATTTTTTAAAAGCTGAACAATTTGAACTCATAGAAGTAGAGCACAGAATAGTGGTTAACAGAGGCTAGGAATGGTAGGGAGGAGAGGGGAGAAAGAGCTAGTAATTCCTGTTGTTTTTTTTTGCTCTATGTACAGGCATACATAACATGTATTTCAGTATGGTCACAAAAGTGCCTTTAAACCTCTGGGATTTGAGCTTGTGCTTCCCTTCCTTCTCTATTGATGATATGTAAATGAATAATCATAGTGATTGCAGAGTTCAGGCAAAGTCAAGCTCTTCTTTCCTCCCAGCTCAGGCTCTAGGCTGGGTGCTGTGCAGGGATGGTAGAGGGGATGACTAGTGCCTTCATTTTCCTACTTTGTTCTTTTATTTCCACATCACTCAGTCTGTTGCCCTGAACGGGAGAGAGGGAAGAAGAAGTTGGACAGGACGGTTGTAATCTGGCATTGGGCCGTTGGGTATGTTGGTATGCTATGGTGCCACTACTTAACTTGAGGAGAGAAAGCTTCCAGTGAATTTTCAAGAGCTCAGGTTTTAGTTGTTTCTTCCCTACAGCTCCCTTGATGTGGGCAATGGCTCCTGTGGCTGGACATGAGTGGTTCTCCCTAAAGCACCTAATCACCTCTCAAAGGTTCCAGTTCCTAATACAGCACTCAAGGGGTTAGGATTTCTTTCTTTCCTTTCTTTATTTTTTAAAGATTTATTTATTTATTTAATTCCATTTGTTATTATTTTTTAATTTGAACACAGAGAGAGAAAAGGAAAGAGCAAGTTGCCAGGTCTGGGATTTGAACTGTGGTTAGCCATGTGGGAATTCAGTGCTTTTAACCACCACTCTACCTGCTGGCCCCTGTGGAGTTAGGATTTCAACACAAGAATTTTTGGAGGACACAAACTTTTAGTTCCTTAAGCTTTGTATCTTTTGAAATCTTCAAAAAAAATTTCCCAGAAACATTAGATGCTAAGCATTACAAATGGTCTGAGTCAATCAATACACTGGGCAAGTTACTTATTTATCTCAACCTTGATTTTTCTCATTTCTAAGGTAGGGATGGTTATGGAATTAAATAAGGTAATAATGTGTATGAATGTGATTTGTAGTGCTATTGCAATATTATTCTTCCCAAGGCCTGTTTCATAGAAAGGGAGACTAAGTTGGATATCTTGTATCTTGAGATTTTTCTTTTTTTTTAATTCATTTTTTAAAAGCTGAACAATTTGAACTCATAGAAGTAGAGCACAGAATAGTGGTTAACAGAGGCTAGGAATGGTAGGGAGGAGAGGGGAGAAAGAGCTAGTAATTCCTGTTGTTTTTTTTTGCTCTATGTACAGGCATACATAACATGTATTTCAGTATGGTCACAAAAGTGCCTTTAAACCTCTGGGATTTGAGCTTGTGCTTCCCTTCCTTCTCTATTGATGATATGTAAATGAATAATCATAGTGATTGCAGAGTTCAGGCAAAGTCAAGCTCTTCTTTCCTCCCAGCTCAGGCTCTAGGCTGGGTGCTGTGCAGGGATGGTAGAGGGGATGACTAGTGCCTTCATTTTCCTACTTTGTTCTTTTATTTCCACATCACTCAGTCTGTTGCCCTGAACGGGAGAGAGGGAAGAAGAAGTTGGACAGGACGGTTGTAATCTGGCATTGGGCCGTTGGGTATGTTGGTATGCTATGGTGCCACTACTTAACTTGAGGAGAGAAAGCTTCCAGTGAATTTTCAAGAGCTCAGGTTTTAGTTGTTTCTTCCCTACAGCTCCCTTGATGTGGGCAATGGCTCCTGTGGCTGGACATGAGTGGTTCTCCCTGCAGCCACTGTCTCTTGGCAATCTGTCCCTCTGTTGAGGTCACTTTGTTTCTTCAGGGGTACATTTAAGATAACCCAAGACTGGCCCTCTCTTGTGGGGCTTACAGTGTTCAGTGGGAAAACTGTGAACATGTTTGCCTCACCAAAGTCTAGAAAGCCTGGCTATTCCCTTTGCTGTCCTTTCTCTTTGCTATCAGGTGGGCCATTCCAGTCGGCCTCTCATCTGTGATGATTCAAGACTAGTCAGGCATCAGTCTGCAAAATTGTCCTCTTGAAGAGCCCTTTACTTGGGATAAAGTAGGGTTAGGACTCTGGGACATCAATTCCTAAGAAAATCACAACTACCTCCTAATTACCTTCTCTCCTAATAGAATTCCAGGAGGTGAGTGATGGGTTTCCACCAGAAGGACAATATTTTTGGTCACCTCTTTGTAAATCCTGCAGGGATGGCTGTGACATCTATTGCTTCAGCTTGGGGGCATTGGTCAACACACCGCAATGGAAAGGGTCCCATCCGAATATTCTGTGGCACCATGTTAGGGTTACGTGTTCACCAGGATGAAACCGAAGGTATTCTTCTGGGTCTCTCTGTTTTCCCTAGATACCCAGAGGCCTCTGAACCTCAGACCTCTGGGCATCCCTTGTAAATGCTCCAAACCAAGTAATATGAAATCTTAACTTTCTTAGTTCCAACTACCCCAAACCAGGTTGTTTTCTTTTAGTTATTAGACAAAACCAGTCTGGTTCAAGGAAATCATATTAAAGCAAATGCAAACTGAGTGCAGGTAATTTTTCCAAAAGTTATTTGCATGTTGAAAGAGAAGGAAAATTCATGAGGGGGGAAAAAGCAATCCAACAGAATTTTAGCATAGCGTTTTTGGCAGAGGAAATCCACATTATGTCCTGTTGTGGCCATCCTGGCTAGGGCTGGGGGCAAAGGGGAGCTCTTAAGAAGGTTCCAGGCACTCTGCTTCTCTCCCTAGAGGGATCTTCTACTTTCCCCCTGAAGTTTAAAGTGCCTTTCCTTTTTGTTGGTACTGGGTTGTCACCAATGTGACTCACAGACTTGTTCTGTATGTTTATAACCAGGATTGCACACAAACCAAAATGATACCCAATTTGAAAGGTATGTAGAAACCAAACCAAACCAAACCCTAACACACAGTTCAGTCCCTTTCAGAAAGTCACTGCCATTCCCTCCATTTCCTCTTAGCCTCTTCTTAAAATGACCAGTAGGGGGCACTGCAGGGTGAGATTCTCAGCATGTTTCCAACTCATCTGTGAAAAGTTATTGGAACATGAAGTACGGAATATAATACACCTATTTTAGCTATACTACATTTGAATGATAATAATACTTCCTGAGAGATTGAATATCTATAAAATTCAGATCTCAGTTCTTGGGATGTGATTTGCTATAAAATAGGAAGTTTTAGCTGGAAAGATAATGGATACATTCTGACTGGGTTTTAGCAGGCCACAGGGCTCTGGGCCCTAATGATTGCCCCTGGAAAGTGTTTCAGACCTGTCCATCGTGCAGCTACCATGCATCCTGGACAGGACACCAAAAGAAGGATCTGGCAGCCTTACAATGGGGAGTTAGGGAGGTGAAAGCTGAATGTTTAAAAATGTCAGGAAGTAGCTATAGTCTATCCTGACTTTACTGGATACTTGGGTACTTTATTGGATGTCAGGCAATTGAACTTAAAGCCAGCACCAATACAATCAAACTAAGAGAGAACAAACAGTTCTTTTCGGGAAGGGAAATTGAGGTACCCATGGAAAGTAAGGAGAGAACAAAGTATAGATTTTTAGAGCCACAGACAAAAATAAATCCAAAAATTCAAGGCAGATTTTGAAACAGACTTTTCATTTGAAAACAAAATTATTTTGGGGACCAGCAGATGATGTAATGGTCATGCTGCTGAACTCCTACAGAATCGACCACGGTTTGAGTCCTGGATGCGGCAGCTTAAAACTCAGGCTGGGAGCGTGTGTGTGTGTGTGTGTGTATGTATGTATGTATGTGCATGTGCATGCCCAAATTCCTGAGAGGAGAATGGAGGAGAAGGGATTACAGTGTGGCCATCCCCCTAGGAAGTGATTTCTTGCTTTCTGTCTCTGTTTCTCTCTGTTTCTCCAGTGAGTGCATGCACTTTATAACAAAAATCTCTCTCAAACAAAACAAAACAAAATGATTTTAACCAGGAAATATGTTCACATGATTCAGATCCAAAGGTTCAAAGAAGTTTATGATGAGAAGTCTGTTACCCTTTTCTATTGGGCACCAATTTTCCCTCTCCATGGCTTTTAGAGTTATTTTATGTGTGTATTATATATCACACTGGTTTTACATTTTTAATATGAAAATTGGTATCTTGGAGGTAGTTCTATTTTAGTCCTAAAGTGTTTCCTCATTCTTTTTTTTAAAATTTTATTTATTATTTTTAATCACTGAAACATGTTCTATTGTGTTTAGATAGAGACCTGGGCTGCTTTCAGTTTTTCCTTGCTAACTGATGAGGTTTTGGTGGACATGTTTATACAGGAAGCCCGTTCTCTGAGGAGTACGCAAAGACCCTCAGTAGCAGTCATGTTATATCAGACTACTTCATGGGGATGCCATGGAGAGGGAACATTTACAGGGACCCCACCAACCCAAGATGGTAAAAGTCTATGAGTCTGTGGCCTCATTTCTGATTCAGAGATGGTTATAAGTTTTACAAAGTTTTACTTATTCCATGGTCTTGTATAGATCCAAGGAACTTTCTGACTTTCATCCCCCCCCCCTCTTTTTTTTTTTTTCTTTTCTTTCTTTTTTTTTTTGCCTTCTCTGGGCCTTAGTTTATTCATTTGTAAAATCAGTACATTGTACTGTTAGTTGTTTCCAAACTTGTTCTTAAGCCATAGTACTTTGTATATTTTACTTAAAAAAAAAAGATGAAATTTAGATGGAGCTCTAATAAAGGCTCCAGGTAAAATCAAGAAATGATGTATGTCTTCTTAATTATTTTTTGGCAAATTGTATTCTGTTGAAACTCCACAGTATCTCTGAGAAACTGTAGAGATGTGTGGAAGATTGTATGAATAGCAACAGATACCAACTTGCAGGTTTTCTGTCCAGGCCTCTGACAACATTGCAATAAGGGCTGGTTACGATGATTCACATAAGGGCATAGGGATCTGTTAAGATTCTACCACCTACCAGCTTCTGTATAAATTATTAAATTAGACTCTGTTCAAAAGGGCATTTTTTTTTTTCTTTTAAAGAAGGATTTTTGCTGCAGGGCACATGTGCTTGCCAGAGTGACAGAGGACAGAAAGTGAGAAATCACCCCCAGTAGAGATGGCCATGCCACAATGTCTTCTCCATATGCTGCAATCCCTTCTCCATTCTCCCCTTGGGATTTTGGGCATGCATACACATACGCCTTGTATAAGTTTCAAGTCACTGGGTCTGGGACTCGAACCATGGTTGGTCATGTGGGAGCCCAGTAATGTAATCAATGTGCTATCTGCTGGCCCCCAAAGACTGGAAATTTAAAACATAGACAGTACGGCTAGGTGAGGGGATGGTAGAGAAGGAAAGGAAAAAAGGTAAGAACTTGGGAAATACAGGAGGGAAGACATTAACATGATTTTTTAGATTTTGTGTCTTGAGCTATCAGTACTTTTGTGAACTGATTGGGAGGCTCTGAGGTAGAAAGGGACCATTCATAGAAAGCAGAGAAACTATGAGGTACTTACAGTTTAGTTGAGCTGTATAAAATAAAAAATGTTTAGCTGTCTATATTTTTCACCAACATTAATAACTTTATCTCTGGACTTTAGATAGGTTGGAAAGATTCCACATGGTGTGGTAAATAGCCCACTGGAACTATATTTCCATCTTATTCCATTTTATGGAACAGGAATCATGATTGTGTGTGTGTGTGTCTGTCTGTCTGTCTACCTTGGTTACATTATAGACAGATTGATCCATCACTACCAGCCTGACATTTGGCACTATTCACCTCTTATGGATGTCTCCTTTCTGTGCATTTGTGATATCTGAAGAAATTTGGTCATAGAAAGCAGAGTTCAATGGAAATTTAGCCCTAAAAACTGTCCAGGATTTATCCAATGGGCCTGGGCCATTGGATGATAACAGAGGAATCAGAAAAACGATCAGAATCACACCTAAAAGTATCCAAGAGCCTCATTTTCCTTCCCAATTACAGAAAATTATCCCTTATATCCAAGTTAGTTCCCTTATATCCAAGAAAGTTCCAGCATTGCTAAGCTAAACATTTAATCTTCCTTCAAACTTCTGAAATGTGAATAAATATAATAGTATAGTATATAGTGGTAAAATGAGGGCTATGTAAATCTTGTATTTCCCTAGTTGTTACCTGTTTTCATAATTCTTAATATATTATGCTAGAATTAGGGCTAGGGTAGATTCTACCGCATACTCCCCAGAGAACTGATTTCCTGTATAAACATGTCCACCATAACCTCATTAGAATTAGGGTAGTGTGGTGGTTAATGTGCTGGCTTCCCACATGGCTGACTATGGTTTGAGTCCTGAACCTGTTGTCTTGCTTTCTCCCTCTCCCTCTCTCCCTTTCTCTGTCTGTCTCTGGTCACATTGAAGAAGAATAATACTAAATAAAATAATAATTATTAAAAAATATCATGCTAGCATTACCAGCCTTTCTTACTCCTATAAGGCTTACTGTCTCAGAATTTGTATTGGAACTTTAATGTAAGTCAGAAAAGGCAATGGGAACTATAGGGGGTGTGTACATGTGTATGTGTGTGTCTATAGGCAAAAAGTAGTTATGGTTTCAAACTGTTCAGGGTTTCCTGAGTTTATAAAGAGATTATAACAGATTATAACAAAGCTTGACAGTCCTTCTCAACTTTTAATACTGTGTGGGATTATGTGAAATGTTTGGACTCATTTTTATTATTATTTTTTCTGAAAATATCTGGGAAGTTTTGTGGATTTTTTAAAAAAAATTTTTGGAGAGGCTTTTGCTATAGGGCACATATGCTTGCCAGAAAGACAGAGAGAGACAGAGACAGAAAGCAAGAAATCACCCCCTGGGGGAATGGCCACACTGCAATCCCTTCTCCTCCATTCTCTTCTTGGGATCTTGGGCATGCACACACAGTGCCTGGAATGAGTTTAAGCCAACAGTCTGGGACTTGAACTGTGGTCGACTACATGGGAGTGCAGTGACATAGCCATTATGCCAACTGCTGGTCCCGAGTTTTGTGGATCTTTAAAGAAGGAATCAAAACCCACTTTCTGTGCTGTTATCTGATAGAAGACATCCTGCCCAAATTGGATGACCCCCAAACAAGTACTAATAAATTAATCTCTCTGGATTTCAGATGCTTCATAAGTAAAGCACCCCATGTGGCCATGAAAAAAATGTATATTTTGTGGTTATTGGGTGGAAAGTTGTATAGATGTCTGTCAAGTCCATTTGATTAATGGTATCATTTAGATCCTATATCTCTTTGCTTATTTTTTGTTTACATGATCTGTCCAAAGACAATAGTGGGGTGTGTGGTGATCCCCAAATGTTACTGTGTTGGAGTCTATCTCTCCCTTTAGATCTAGTAATCTTTCTTTCATGTATTTAGGTGCTCCCAAGTTGGGTGCATAGCTATTCATAATGATTAAATAAATTATATATATATATATATTTATAAATAAATTTATATGTATATAAACAAATTTATAGCCCTTTTCATACTATATAATGCCCCTCTTTTTTCTTCTTACAGTATGTGTTTTAAAGCATATTTTGTCTGATATCAGTATCATGACTCTTTTGTTTTTTTTTTTTTGATTTCCAGTTGCATGGAATACCTTTTTTCAGCCCTTCACTTTTAGTCTAGGTATTTCTTTATCCACGAAGGTGTGTTTCTTGTCGGCAGCAAATGGACAGCTTCTGTTTTTTATCCAGTCAATCAGTGTCTTTTGATTGGAGAATTTAATCTCTCAACATTCAACATTACTATTAATATTTGCGGACTTGTCCCTGCCATTTTGTTAGACATTTTCTTAGCTGTTTTTTGTTCTCTTATTTCTGTCTGTTTCTTTAGTTTTCCCGATATAGTACTCTCTTCAGTACTTTTAAAAATTTTTATTTATTTTTAAAATTTAATTTAAATTTGTTTTATACATTCAATCACATATGTCACATATGTCACTTAGCTTGTAAAGTGATTGTTCCAACATAAATACATTTCTCACCAGTCCAGTTGGGGTACTATACATGTTATCATTAACAGATAGTAACCTATTTCTTTGTCCCATAAATGTCTTGCCTCTCTATTTTTCTCCTTAGTGTCTTTCCTTTGACTCTCCTTTTTCTCTCACCTTCTTCCCACACTGTATCTGGTATCTATAACCATTTTCTGTAATTCTATATCCTCTAGTCATTCAGTTTCAGCCATAGAGTGCAGACATTCAATATATGTTAAGTGGAGACATATACTATCTCTCATTCATAGCCTGCCTTGCTTCACTCAGCAATATATCTTCCATATTCATCCACTTTTTGTCAAAAGCCAGGTTTTTTTTTTTTTTTTTAAATGGTTG
>NW_006198305.1:2207082-2208630 GCF_000334495.1 Tupaia belangeri chinensis
CCTTCCCACACTGTATCTGGTATTCACAACCATTTACTATGTTTCTATATCCTCTAGTCATTCAGTTTTGGCTATAGAGTGCAGACACTCGGTGTCTATTAAGTGGAGACATACAATATCTCTCCCTCATAGCCTGGCTTGCTTCACTCAGCAGTAAATCTTCCATATTCATCCACTTTCTGTCAAAAACCTAGTCTTTTTTATTGCTGAGTAGTATTCCATAGGGTATTAGTGCCACACTTTTTCAATCCATTCCTTTGTTCGTGGACATTTGGGTTGGTTCCATATCTTAGCAATTGTAAATAATGCCGTAACAAACATAGATGTGCAAGCACTTTTCTGTCTAAGCATTCTTCTACCCTTTGGGTAGATACAAAGGAGTGGGATTGCTGGATCATATGGTAGTTCTATTTGTAGATCTTTGAGGAACCTCCAATTGTTCGCCACAGTGGTTGGAACAATTTACATTCCCACCAGCAGTGTAGGAAAGTTCTCATTTCACCACATCCCCGCCAGGACTTATTGTTTTTTTTTTTTTAATCTTAGTCATTCTGACTGGGGTTAGGTGGTATCTCATTGTGGTTTTGATTTGCATCTCCCTTATGATGAGGTATTATTGAGCATATTTTCATATGCCTTTTGGCTGCTTGTATGTCTTTCTTAGAGAGTTGTTTTTTCAGCTTATTCTCCCATCTTTTAATTGGGTTGATCTTTTTTTTTTTTTTTTTTTTTTTTTTTTTTTATACACGCACATGGGCCTGGCATGAGTTTCATGACACCAGGTCTGGGACCTGAACCTCAGTCAGCTATGTGGGAGTCCAGCGATGTAACCAGTATGCCATCTGCTGGTCTCTGTGCAGAGACTTCTTAATCTGAAGTAATCCCTCTTGTCTATTTTTGGGATTATTGACTAAGCTTTGTGGGTCTTATGTAAGAAGTTTTTGCCTACTCCTGTGTCTCCCAGAGTTTCCCCAGTGTTTTTCCAGCAGTAGTTTTATAATTTGAGGTTTTAGATTTAAATCTTTGATCCACTTTGAGTTGATTTTTTTAATGGTGAGAGATAAGGGTCCAGATTTATCTTTCTACAGGTGGATACCTAGTTTTTCCAGCACCATTTGCTAAAGAGGTTTTCTTTTTACCACTAGATTGACTGGTGCCCTTCATCGAAGATCAGTTGTTCTATGTTTTGGAGTTTAATTCTGGGGTCTCTGTTCTGTTCTATTGGTCCATATGTCTGTTTTTGTGCCAATACCATGCTGTTTTGATTACCACAGCTTTGTAGTATATTTTGGGGTCAGGGAATGAGATGGCGCCCACTCCACCCTTATGCACAGGATTGCTTTGGCAATACGAGGTCTTTCATGATTCCAGACAAATTCTGTGATTGTCTTTCCTAGATTTGTGAAGAACGTCTCTGGTACTTTGATTGGGATTGCATTAAATATGTAGATTAATCTGATTAGAATTGACATTTTGATTATATTAATTCTTCCAATCCAGAAACATGGAATATCCACGTTTTTGTGTCATTTTCAATTTCTTTTTTTT
>NW_006198305.1:2208871-2218269 GCF_000334495.1 Tupaia belangeri chinensis
CACACACACTCATTTCTAGTGGGTAGTGCTTTTTGTCTCCTTTTCTACATTTCTGTTTCACTGTATCTTTTAATTTTTTTTAATTAAAAAAATTTTTTTTAAGGTAAAGTATTCTCTGGGCTCTCAAGCCCTTTATTTATTGTAGTAATTTTGCCTTTCCCATTCCATTTAGGAAAGGCACAAATCCAGGCCCATCTTCACATGGATCCTGAACTTCAGCCATGAAATACTGCTTTTGTGCAGCACACTTGCATGCTATGCGGTTTTCAAGTTTTACTTTTGACAATTAAAATCTAAAGTTTTTTTAATCATCTTTTTTCTTCTTTTTATTTTTACATTTTCCTCTTATTTCCTCTTCTCTAATTCTTTTCATTTTTCTTTATATTTATTCATTGGCTTCTCAGATCCTAAACACTAAGTGTCTAGACAGGTCCAAGTGAACAGGATCTAAACATCTGAATATGATTAGGGTCAGAATATTCCTTTATTCCCACTGATTCTGATGCATGAAGAGTGAAAACAGAATGGAAGAGAGATTTCAGATCACTTCCTCCTGTACGCCTCTGAATGCTCAGACTGGACTTCAAGAATTAGGGAGGAACGCACCATTCATCAGATAACTAGAAATCACCACAGAGTTATAAGAAATATGAAAAAGTAAGAAAATACCTCTCCTCCAAGGAAAAATAATAACTTCTCTTCATCCTCAGACAGTATGATGAAATTCATAGAAATGTCAGATAAAGAATTTGGAATTTTCATGGTGACAAAGCTCACAGAGATCTAAGAGAAGAGAGACAATGAACTGCAGAAGAGGCAGGGGAAAGAAGCTGTTGAGCTCCAAGGGGTGAGAAAATTCTTGCAAGATCTAAGAGGAAATTCACGCTATAAAAAATAATCAAATGGACCTGTTAGAGATGAAGACTATATAACACAGGAAGTCAACATCTCCCTTGAAAGTATTAAAAGCAGACTAGATCACACTAAAAATCGAATCTCAGATGTAGAAGATATAATTGCTGACCTAGAAAAAATCCACCAAAAAGACTGAGAAAATTGCCAAAAAATTTGATAATAATATACAAGAAATACTAGAAACCATCAAACATCCAAAGATCTGGATAATTGGTATTCCAAAAGGGGCAGAAGGGGAAGAGACTCATAAGGGCATTGACAATCTATTCCATGAAATCCTGCAAGGAAACTTTCCAAACCTAGAGAGGCATTCAAAGATCAGTCCCAAGAACTACAAAGGACCCCCAGTAGAATTAACCCAAGAAGATCTTCTCCAAGACACATTATAGCCAGATTGACCAAAACCACAGACAAAGACAAGATACTAAGACTGCAAGAGAGAAACATCAAGTTACCTACAAAGGATATCCCATCAGGCTGATGGCAGATCTCTCATTAGAAACAATGCGAGTGAGGAAAGAATGGGAAAATATATTTAAAGTGTTAAGGGAAAAGCAATTTAAACCAAGAATACTGTACCCAGCAAGATTATCCTTCATGTGGGAAGAAAAGACAAGAACATTCTCAGATAAACAAAACCCAAAAGAATTTACCAACACCAGACTAGATCTCCAAGAAGTTCTGCAGGGAAATACAAGGAAAATTAAATATAGTCACACAAATAAGAGTTCAAAAACTAAGAAAATGGCCAGCTTAATTGTGGTGACAAGTCTGGAGTTGAATATTATATCTCAGAATATTTTCAAGAAGATTATATCACAACAGAAGGTAGATTAAGTATATGAGACTGAATTGGTGAAATAGAATTTTATGACTTTTGACTAAAACATTGCTGATTTTCTTCTAGGCTTTGTTTTCCAGTTCTAAGGACTTTTGTCCTGTCTTGAGCTTTCCATAGGTTCATTTACGTATTATTTGAACAGAATCCCATTGTTTTGATGGCTTTAAGTTTTAAGCATAGTTCCTTAGCATTTCTTTGATTTATTAAAGCTAAAATAGTTCTTTCTTAAAATTAAAAAAAAGTAAAAAATACATAATTAATGTTTGTAGTAAGCTATTTAGCATCAATTAGGTGCTACCTTATAGCATATTCATTCTATTCAGAATTTCATGCCTAAAGTCAGACATGTATTCATAGATATGTATATATCATCTGAGCTTGCTATTGAAAATAGTTAGATTATTTAAGAAATTTTGTGAATCAACAAAATGTTGGGGGGGGGAAGGAATGGAAAACACCTGGAAAAATCAGATAGTGTGGGAGGAGGGTGAGAAATGGCAGAGGGTGAGAAATAGGGGGAAAATATATACATGAAACTATAAATGGAAAATTATCGACGATGATATGGATGATTAAGCCACTATGCAGTATTTTCTGGATGGGAAATCACATCTTGTATGCTGTGACAATGCTCAGTGAATGAATGTAAATTAATTAAAAACAAAAAAATTAACAAAAAAATACTATAGATTTCTGAATGTTGATTTTGTATTCTGCAACTTTACTGTATTCATTTATTACTTTCGGGAATTTTTTCATGGATGCCATTGGGTCTTCTATGTATAAAATCATATTATTTGCAAATAGAGATAATGTCACCTCTTCTTTTCCTTTTTGAATGCCTTTTATTTTATTCTTTTTCTCTGACTGCATTGGCGAGGACTTCCAGTACTATATTGAAAAGGAGTGGAGAAAGTGGGCATCCTTGTCTTGTACCAGTTTTTAGCAGAAAGATTTCAACTTTTCCAATCAGGATGATGGTCCCTTCAGTACTTCTTGAAGAACAGATCTTATATTGGTAAATTCTTTCTTTTTTTTTTTTTGTCTGCTAATGATTTTATTAATTTTTCCTATTTAAAGGATAATTTTGCTGGGTATAATTTTTTTATTTTTATTTTTATTTTATTTTATTTTATTTTTTGAGAGAGATTTTTGCTATATGGCATGCATGCTCATCAGAGAGATAGAGAGGAAAAAAAGGGAGAAATCACCCCAAGGGCAGACGGCCATGCCACAATCCCTTCTCCTCCATTCTCCTCTTGGGACTTGGGCAAGCATGTACATATGCCCAGTGTGAGTTTAAGCTGCCAGGTCTGGGACTCAAACCATAGTCAGCTATGTGTGAGTACAAGCAATGTAACCATTATATCATTTGCTGGTCCTGGATATAGTATTGTTGAAATTGTTTTTCTTTTAGTATTTCTAATATATCTTCCCATTCTTTTCTTACCTGTATTATTTCAATTGAGAGATCTGATGTTAGTCTAATAGGGTAACCTTTGTAAGTGACTTGATGTTTCTCTCTTGCCATTTTTAGAATGTTGACTTTGTGATTTTTACCAGTCTGACTATGATGTACCATGGAGAGGATTTTTTTTTTTTTTGGAGAGATTTTCACTGTAGGGTGCGTGCGCTCGCCAGACAGACAGAGAGAGACAGAGAGACAGAAAGCGAGAAATCACCCCCCAGGGGGGATGGTCATGCCGCAATCCCTTCTCCTCCATTCTCCTCTCGGGATCTTGGGCACGCACGCACACGCGCCCGGCATGAGTTTTAAGCCACCGGGTCCAGGATGCGAACCACGGTCGACTACGTGGGAGTCCAGCGACATAGCCATTACGCTAACTGCTGGTTCCCTGGAGAGGATATTTTTATGTTGATTCTATTTGGTGTCCTTTGTATATCTTGGGTCTGGATGTCTGAAAGCTTCTCTAGATTTGAAGTTTTCTGCAAGTATTTTATGGAATAGATCTTCTATGCCTTTGTCTGCTTTGTCACCTTTTGGAGTACCTATCATTTAGATATTTGGGTGTTTGATAGTCCCTAGTATTTCCTGTATGTTGTCCTCATTTAAAAAATTATTTCTTCATTATTTTTTGTTGTTTTACCCAAGTAAAAGGTTTTGTATTCCAGCTCAGAGATTGTATCTTCTGTGTGGTTTGGCCTGCTATTAGTATTTTTGAGGGAGGTCTTAATTTCGTGTATTAATGTCTTCATATCTAGAAGTTCTGATTGATTATTTTTTATGGTGTATGTCTCCTCCTTCAAATCCCAGAAAGATTTCCTCCTCTCTGTCACCATGAATATTCTGAACTATGTATCTGACATTCCTGCAAATTCTTTTGGGCTGTCTACGATTGAAGATTTGCTCTGTTCCATTGAGAAGGAGGTGCTTTCTTATTTTCCCATATTATTATGCCTCTGCACTGGTTTCTAATCATTTGATGGATTATACACTTCTTCCTATTTTTCTGGTGTTGATTCTATAGTGTCAATGAATAGAAGAGCTCTACTTCTTAGATGTATTTTTGGGAGGGGGCCTTGTCTTCCAGTCAGAGAGTGTATATAGCCAGTGTTAGGTGTTTATTCCTTTCCCAGTCTCTTGGGACCAGGTGAACTGGGGCTGAACTGGAACGTTTTAACTGGGGGAGGGAGCAGGAGTTGAATGATGCACTATGTGTGCTGTGCAGTTCATAAAACTGTAAGTCTCAGAATATTCCTGAATGCACAGAATGCAGCTAGAGATCTGAGGCAGTCCTCCTGCCTCAGTTTATCTTACTGACTACAGCTGTTCCCTGCTCCACAGAGCAGGCTCTGGGGATAGCTATATTTTTAAAATATACTTCTGTATCAGCAAGTTAGTTTTAAACACATTCTGGAAATGTCTTTCAATATGAGACTTGTTCTTTTACCAGTTGATTATAAAATTTTATTTAAGGAGAACAGAAAAGATTGATTCACATTTGACTTGCAAATAACCCACATGTCTTAGATACCTTTTTTTTTTTTTTGAAGGAAAATTTTATGTATTTCTATTTTACCTTGAATTTCCCAAGTCTGAATATTTGTGCAGAGTTTTTGTTACTGTTTTTGTCTTGAGATAAATGCTCAGATGTTACTTCAACAATAGATAATTATTGCATACTATTGAAATTTTGTAACCTAAGAGAGAAAATATACTCTAAATTTAGATTTACCTGTGAGTTTGTATATGTATATTCGCCTTGTCTCTTTACCTGTAAAACAATGTTACCTTCTACTCACCATTATGACTATTTATAAAAATTTCTTTAGAGAAAGTTTATTACAGCAGCATTAGTTAAATGTGAGAACATCACTCAAGAGTAAGAGACACTTGTTTTGTAACTTTGCAAAGTAATTTTATATAATCCAAAGTGGGTTTCAGAATTCAGGCTATTTGATGTAATGTTGGCTTAAAGTGATGTATTACTCCTGGGCAAGTGTTGCTTCTCCCTACCCCTCTCCTACCTTTTTTGTTTTTAATATGTACATGTCATTTAGATTATGTGAAAAGCTCATCTGAATAATGGTCACATTATAAAAGAGAGGTTTTAAAAAATATCTGTACAATGGCACCAAAAGAGAAAATAGTAAATCAGAAAATACTGACAAAGAGTGAAACAAATGCAAATGTTACTTAGTTTCTGCAGCTTTTTTGTTTAGTAACTTATTGACATACAGTTATGTATCATAAAATTCAGTCTTTTAAGGTAAACTTATTATTATATCCAGAGTTGTGCAACCCTCAATACTCTAATTTTAGAATATTTCAACAACCCCCCAAAAGCCTAGTACCCATTAGCAATCACTTGCCATCTCCTTGCCCACCCCTCCCTGCCCTAGTCAGTCACTAATCAACTTTCTGTCTCTATGATATTGCCTATTGTGAACATTTTCATATACATGAAATCATACAGTGTATTTTCATTTGTGATTTGTTTCTTTTACTCAGCCTGATGTTTTCAAAGTTTTTTCATACAGCATGTCAGAACTTTTTTTTATTGCTAAGTAATATTCCATTGTAAGGATATACCACACTTTGTTTTTCCAATGCATCTGTTATAGACATTTGAGTTGTTTCCACTTTGGGCTATTAAAAAATAACATTATATATATTCACATGCAGGTTTTTATGTGGACAAATGTTTTTCAGTTCTGTTGGGTCTATACCTAGGAGCATAATTACTGGATCATACAGTATCTGTTTAACATTTTGAGAAACTGCCAAACTATTCCAGTCAGGTTTTATTCCCTGTATTCCACTAAACCAGATCCTGTCAAGGTCACCAGTGACTTTCATGTTGCTAGATCTAATGGCTAATTGTCAGTCTTATTAATTTATCAGTAGAATGTAATTAATAAATCACTATATCATTTGAAAATATTTGTAAAATACTTTATTATAAAAGCAGTGTGCATGCTTGTAGAAAATGAGAAAATTAAGCAAGCTAAAATATTAAAAATGAAAACTTCCAGAAAAAATTAAGGTCACTCATTTACTCAATATAAAACTGTAAGATAAAAGAAAGTTAACTATATCTTAGCATGCTCTTATTAAAGTGTTTTATGAACATTAAAAATAATGAAATATTGTATAAAATTTTTTTCAAGAGGGAGGAAATTCGAGGTAATTGTTGGTTCATTCACATGACTATTTGGTTTCCCGAGCCCCCGTGTTTAGGCACTGTGCTAAGCACTGGGTCTGTGAATACAAACTGGGCAGAGTAAAGCAGCTATGACACAGCTGTGACACAGCTATGATTCAGTGTAATGACGGGCAGGTCCAGTAGTCTGGTGTCAAGCATACTATGCAGGGAGTTGGCCATGCAAAGGAGTTCGTATTTTATCCTATCACTGTTTGTCACCATTTGAAGAATACTGAGTGGTGGAGGGATCATAATTGTTATGTTAGAAATATTATTCTAACATGCAGAATGGGTAGGTAGAGATGTAAGGTGATCAGGAGAGAGAAGCTGAGTGCTTAATGATGAGATATTACAGTGGAGATAAAAGGGAGGGGTTGGACTTGTGAGGTGCATTGAGAGAATGACAGGGCTGGAAAACCAATTATGTGAGGGAGAGAGGCTTTGATGACTTCCAGGTGCCTAGATAGGTTGTGGCATCATTCACTGAACTAGAGGGAGGGCAAGACTGTGGGGTGGAGGAGGGGGTGGGAGCCATTGATTTCAGTCTTGAATCTATTGCACTTGAGGCATTTGGAAACATGTTATCTAGGAGGTGGTTGATTTATGGATCTGAAACTTGAGGAAGCCACCTCCATTAGAGATGAAGAAGGATTGTAAAGTTGGTATTTGTTAGCCACATGAATGGGTAAAACTGTCAGAACATGTGGATGAATAAGAGAAAAACCAAGGATAGGCTTCAGGGAGTGTTAAGCATGGAAGCCTGTAAAGGAGAGTCTGGAGAGCAAGAAGGGAACCAGGAGAGGAGGGTTTTAGGGAAATCAAGAAGGCAGCAATGTACAATGTAACAGCAGCCAAATGAGGAAAGGCAAGAACTGATGAACTACAGCAACTGGCCTTGGCCTCTGGGTGGGCATAGGAGCCTTTGCTGAATTTGTGTAATAAAGTTTGTGGAGAGTCTGAGCAGAATGAGCTGAAAAAAATTACCCCTTTCAAGAAACTTCCCTGGTTAATTCCACACCACTGTATTTACCCAGTTCATTAGAAGGTATTGAGTGACATCTTCTCTGAGCTGCAAGTCCCCTTACAGGTCATTAAATTCAGGCCTTACTGAACAGGTAAGGAAGTTATGGCCCAGAAAAGTCATTACTTGTCTAAGGTCAAGTAGCAGATTCAATCCTTTAATCCAGGGCTTTTCCACCTACATGGGTGTTGGTGCAGTTAGTTTATATTAATTCACATGTTGCTTATGTTCTTTTTTTTTTTTTTTAAAGAGAGTGATTTTTCCTATAGGACATGTGTACTTGCTGGAGAGATGGAGAAAGACAGAGAGACAGAAGCCTAGAAACGCCCCCGGGGGGGATGGCCACACCATTATTCCTTCTCCATTTTCCTCTAGGGATTTTTGGCATGCATGCACATGTGCCTAGCATGAGTTTTTTTTTTTTTTTTTTTATTAATTTCAAGAAAGGCAGTTTTAGCTTTAATAAATTAAAATCCAAAATGTTAAAAAGAACTTTGCTTAAGACTTAAATCCAGGAAACAGGTTAGGATTCTGTTCAAATAGTAGGTACATGGACCTGTTGACAACTCAAGAGAAGACAAAAATCCTTAACTGGGGAAAACAAAGCATAGAACATCAGTAATGTTTTAGTCAAAAGTCATACAATTCTATTTCATCAGTTCAAACTCATGTACTTTATCTTCTGTTGCGGTCCAATCTTTTCATTTTAATTCTGTAAGATAAGCCCCTACCATTAAGCTGGCCATTTTCTTAGTTGTTATGATCTCTTATTTCTGTGTGTCTGACTTCAGTTTTCCTAGGATAGCACTCCCTTCAGAACTTCTTGGAGAACTGGTCTGGTGTCAGTAAATTCTTTAGGGTTTTGTTCATCTGAGAATGTTTTTGTCTTCTCTTCCCATATGAAGGATAATATTGCCAAGTATATATTTACCCCTATGTCTGACCCTCTGTCCTTTCCCACCCTCTTCTCACACTGTCTCTGGTGTCTACAGATGTCTTCCATTCCTTTTCCTTCCATATTTTATTGATAACACAATTTCTTAAATAATCTAACTACTTTCAAAGCAAGTTCAGCTGGTAATTTGAAGAAAAGCAGTTTTAAATTGGTAAGGAAATTTGCTTAAAATTTAAAGCCTGGAAACAGGTTAGTATTCTGTTCAAATAGTAGGTACATGAACCTACTGACAGCTCAAGAGAGGACAAAAACTCTTAAAACTAGAAGAAAAGCAGCATTATTTTAGTCAAAAGTCACAGAATGCTATTTCACCAGTTCAGTCTCATGTACTTAATCTATCTTCTGTTGTGGTTAGATCTTCCTGATTGAATTCTGGGATATAATATTCAACTCCAGACTTGTTCCTACAATTAGGTTGGCCATTTTCTTAGTTTTTGAACTTTTATTTCTGTGTGACTACATTTAGTTTTCCTGACATAGCACTCCTTTGAGAACTTCTTGGAGATCTGGTCTGGTGCTGGTAAATTCTTTCGGGTTTTGTTTATCTGAGAATGTTCTTGTCTTTTCTTCCCACATGAAGGATAATCTTGCTGGGTACAGTATTCTTGGTTGAAATTGCTTTTCCCTTAACACTTTGAATATATTTTGCCATTCTTTCCTTGCTCGCATTGTTTCCGATGAGAGGTCTGCTGTTAGTCTGATGGGACGTTCTTTGTAGGTAACTTGATGTTTTTCTCTTGCCAATATTAGTGTCTAGTCTTTGTGGTTTTGGTCAATCTGGCTATAATGTGTCTTGGAGAAGATCTTCTTGGGTTGATTCTATTTGGGGTCCTTTATATTTCTTGGAACTGGATCTTTGAGTGTCTCTCTAGGTTTGGAAAGTTTCCTTGCAGGATTTAACGGAATAGATTATCAATGCCCTTATGAGTCTCTTCACCTTCTGGGATGCCAATTATCCGGATGTTTGGACATTTGATGGTATCTAGTACTTCTTGTATA
>NW_006198305.1:2218282-2219668 GCF_000334495.1 Tupaia belangeri chinensis
TTCTAAATTCTTTATCAGACATTTCCATGATTTCCCTTGAACTGTCTGTGGATGAAGAGGAGTTATTCTTTTCTCTTGGAGAAGAGGTATTTTCTTGCTTTCCCATATTTCTTGTGGCCTTGTGGTGATTTCTAGTCATCTAATGGATGGTGTGTTTCCTCCCACACTTGAAGTTCAATCTGAGCATCCAGGAGCATACAGAAAAGGAAACACAGAGAGAGAGAAACAACAGCAACAAAAACAACCAAGGAACAGAGAAAAAGAAGAAAACTAAATAAAACATTTTTATTATTTTTTTAAAAAAAGCAAGAATTAGAAAACTGCACAGCACACTTGTGCACCATGCAAAATCACTAGTTGTCAGGAGCCATGTCTTCTGAAGTCCTGCTCCCTTTCTTCTCCTGGGTTGGGAGGGAGAGAGGGGATTATTAACAAGATAAAGGGAAGGGAGGGGCTGAAAGCCAAGAAAATGCTTTACCTTAAAAAATTTTAGAAAGGAAAAATTACAAAAAAATGAGAAGACACAGAGGTAGAGAAAGACAGAGACAGAGAGAGACAGGAAGCTTGAAAGACTTTCTACCATTCGAGTTTTGGGCTAGAGGCTGAATTATCAGTGGAAAATCTTCATTTTGCTTATTCCCCTGAAATCACTAGTTCTCAGGAGCCATGAAGATATCTTCTCGCCTGGCATGAGTTTTAAGTTGCCTGGTCAGGGACTCAAATTGTGGTCCACTACGTGGAGGTAGTCTCTGTTGCTTATCTTTTCTAAAAGGTATTATTTTGGGACCAGCGGACGGTGTAATGTTTATGTTGCTGGACTTCCACATAGGTGACCGTGGTTTCAGACCCAGTGGCTTATAACTCTCGTTGGTGCATGTGCATGTGTGACCAAGATCCCAAGAGGGGAGTGGAGGAGAAGGGATTGTGACATGGCCATCCCACCTAGGGGGTGATTTCTTGCTTTATTGTCTCTCTGTTTCTCTGGTGAGTACATGCGCCCCATAGCAAAAATCTCTCTAAGAAAAATTGTTATATTTTCATTCATGATAGAGATCATGTGTACATACATTATCAAGAAAGAGAGAAGGGGGAGAGGAGGGAAACATCTCCCAACAGGGTCTGGACAAATTCCAATCCTTTATCTTCCAATTCTCCATTTTGTCAGGATCTTGATGCACACTAGCCTGGCATGAAGCCAATAGGTCAGGATTTGAACCCTGGTTGGTCATGTGGGATCTGGTTTTCTCTACACAGTACTTAACCACTGCTCCGTGGGGCTGGTCCATATGTTGCTTATTTACTGTCTGATTGTTATGTAATTTGGTAGTATGTGTAGTTTTTTTTTTTTTTAACGTTTTCTGTTTTGTTTGTTTTTTTTTTTTTTTT
>NW_006198305.1:2220122-2262674 GCF_000334495.1 Tupaia belangeri chinensis
CGCGAACCGCGGTCAACTACGTGGGAGTCCAGCGACATAGCCATTACGCTAACTGCTGGTTCCCAACTGTTTACTGTTTACCATAGTCATAAAAGATAGGAACTACACTCTACTATTTTATTACCCTTTCTCTTCCTCATTGTCAACATTTTTACTTCGTTCTCTCTGTCTTTTTTTTTTTTTTTCAGAGTTTTTTTTTTGCTATAGCGTGTGTGTACTTGCTGGAGAGACAGAGAAAAACAGAAAGTGAAAAATCACCCCCTACGGGGTATGGCCATGCTGCAATCCTTTATCCACCATATCCACCATTTTTCTCTTGGGATTTGGGGCGCGCGCGCGCGCACACACACACACACACACACACACACACACACACTTGGCATAAGTTTTATAAGCCGCTGGATCTGGGACTCTAACCGTGGTAGACTATATGGGAGTCTAGCAGTGTAACCATTATTCCCTCTGCTGGTTCCACTTTGTGCTGTTTTAAAGAATAAATAAACCAGCATGGATAAAAGTTCTTGCAAAAATTAATATTGCACAACTATATTTATTGCAGCATTATTCACGATTGCTAAGACGTGGAACCAATCCAAATGTCCACAAACAGATGAATGGATTGAAAAAGTGTAGAACATATACTCCATGGAATACTGTTCAGCCATAAAAAACAAGACCCTGACATTTGATAGAAAGTGGACAAACATGGATGATCTACTGCTGAGTGACGCAAGTTAGGCTATGAAACAGAGACGTTGTATGTCACCACTTAACATATACCGACTGTCTACACTCTACGATAGAGACCAAAAGACTGGAGGACATAAAAGCATTAAAGATTGTTATGGACACTGGGGACAAATTGGAAGTAGAGTGGGAGAGGGGAAGAGTGAAGGAAGGGAAATTTGGGAAAACATGGAGAAGTATAATTTCATGATTGTATATTTATGTCAACACTTCTCTAAACTGTACACCTTAAATATGTACAGCTTACTTTGTAGTATACGTGAATAAAGCTTAAAAAACATACACGGAAGTTCAATGAATATAATCAGGCAGTCAGAAGGTATTTAGACGTAATGGAACTGGTGAGTGAACAACAGTTTATAGTAGTCTGTCGGCGTCCGCCCCCAGACTTAGCGCTATTATGGAAGAAGCAGAAAAGATGAGACAAAAAGATAGAGTAGAAGTGGACACAGGCAGCCTGAGTCTAGGTAGCCCAAGCAACCTGTGCCGCCCAGACAAACTGGACGTCTTTATTTATAGTACAAGAAAACATTACACATGTGTGTTTCATGATACTTCATGGATTGGTTGCCAGGTTACAGACAATAAGAAGCCATTAACAAATCTATAAGAGATTAGTCATACCCGGGGCAAGGTGTATCCCCTGGTGGTAATCCCATCTAGAGTAAATCTCATCTTCCTTTCTAATGCAGAGAACTAGCTGTTAGGTGTGTCTGTTGGAACGCCCCTAGTAATTTCTACCCTTGCTCTGTCTGCAGCCAAGGTCAGGGAAAGACAAGTTACAAGGTTCTGCCAAACCCCAAAAGAGCATGTGGTGTTTGCTCAGCACATGTCCCCACACCTTAGACTCTCTCTCTTAAACGTGTCCCCACAGTAGTCCATGATATTTCTTTTAAATTTACACATTTTGATCAAGAACTTCTAAGTACTGTGTAGTCCAGACATCAGGAAGTTAGCTACAGAGACAGGCACTGTATCAGTGTAGAGTTCAGAGGAAAAGTCCAACCCTGTAGCTGTTGCTGTGAGGATTATTGTTCCTGATTGTATCGGCACAGAAATCCTTCCATGTGCATACAATGTGTATGCCACCAGAATGTGGAGCCCCCGGGAATCTCTAATGATCTTTAGTGTAGGAACATTTTAAATGTTTACATTAACCAGAACCTTTTCACCTTTTTAAGAAGCATTCCGATTTCCTTTTGAGGCAAGGTCTTGCCCACTGTGATGTTTTGTGATACTTGTAATAATGTCAGGATGTTTTCATGAAAGGAAAGGACAAGACTGTTTCACTTTCTATCTTGGTAGAGCTGGGGAGGTGACATACTGCCTATCCTTAGACAATAGGCACATCCTCCTGGAACTTTGGATTTTGAGTGATGGAAAAAATGAAACAATTAGGTTTTTCTTCTCTCTGCTGACTGGGGCTCTCTTCCTGACTCTTTGTTCTCTGGAGCTTGGATCCTATTTGCTTCTAGTTTGGTTCTCTAGCCTCTGGTCAGCTCTATAAGCCCCTCTTTTTACTTGGCTGGGGTTACCCTGCCATATTAGGTTAAGCTGCCATAACAAAATACCACAGACTGCATGTCTTCAACAACAGAAATGGTTTTTCTTCTTACAGTTCTGGAGGTTGGAAAATCAAGATAAAAGTTCTGGCAGGAGCCCAGCCTGGTGATACAGTCAGTAGCTAGTGGAACTGTGGTGCTGGAAGCCACACAGCCTATTGTAGTTTCTACTTCCTGACCCTGTTGACCTGAAACACACTTGGTATGCACCTACATGGTGGGATCCTGATTAACTCGAGTGGGGAAAGGGGCTTGTAGTGTGATGAGAACCTGCCGAGAGTGCCTCTCTGTGTCTCTGTGGTGGCTCTCTATCATGAATAAAAGAAAACATTAAACAATTTTTGGAAGAGGCTGGTTTCTGGTGAGTACTCTCTTTATAGCTTGCAGATGACCCCTTTGGCCTCATGTGATCAAAGGAAACTTCCTGTGCATGCATGGGGGGTGGGTGGAGAGAGGGAGTGTAAACATACTTGTGCATGCTCTCTTGTCTTTCTTATAAGGATATGAATCTTATTAAATCATGGTCCCACCTTTATGCCCTCATTTAACCTTAATTTCTTTCTTACTCAAATATAGCTACACTGGGGGGGGGGAGGTTGGCTTCAATATGTCATTTGAGAAAGAGGGGGCAACCAGCAGTTAGCGTAATGGCTTTGTCGCTGGACTCCCACATAGTCGACCGCGGTTCACGTCCCGGACCCGGTGGCTTAAAACTCACGCTGGGCACGTGTGCATGCGTGCCCAAGATCCCGAGAAGAGAATGGAGGAGAAGGGATTGCAGCATGACCATCCCCCCTAGGGGGTGATTTCTTGCTTTCTGTCTCTATGTCTCTCTCTGTCTGTCCGGCGAGCGCACAAGCCCTATAGCGAAAACCTCTCCAAAAAAAAGAAAAAAAAAAAAAAGAAGGTACAAACTTTTGATTCATAACACTGGCCAAGATAGCTTCTCTTGCTTGCAAATTAGGAAAGCTTGCAAATTAGGAGTGTGTGTATGTATTACTAAACTTTAATTTGCTAGTCTTATTTTCCCCTCTAAACTCCAAAATGAAAGTGCTTCCCCCCCCCCCATCTTGTTTGTGTAAAACTACCTCTATTCAGTTGGTTGAAATCATAGTCTGTTTCACAAAAAATGAGAACGTTTTGATCAATGTCCACTTCTTCTTTTCCCTGCACCTTTGCTGGCTTCCATGGCATTTCTTGAGCAAGACTGTCTTACAGGCAGGTGACTGGGGACTCTCTGATGTCATTCTCCACACTGATGTCAGATGCCAGCCTTGGGGCTGGCTTGTGGAAAAATGACCAGCTTGGCTCCTACAGTTCTGGCTCCATGTTGCAAGAAGTTGGCAATTCTCTCCTTTGCTTTTTTCTTTTTATTGCTTGTTCCACAGTCTGAGGTGCATACACAGCTGGTTGGCAGTTGTGCTTTTAAAGCTGTGGCACTCATTATCATAACGGTTCTTAATCTGCCTGCTGCTCCAGACACAGAGACAATGACAAATTATATTAAGCCAGGCCTTTCTCCCAAGGATATCTGAGCTAGAAGTCTGCAAGAAGCTTGTCAGAGGAAAATCTACATAGAACTGTCCCCAGGATAAGGCTGTCCTCAAACCCGCAGCAAAGAATGCCACACGCTCCACTTACACGTGAAGCGTCACCAACTAACCTGGAGAAAGGTGTATATAAATATGGCATTGAAAACTTTGGGTTCATGCTCATTTTAGCTTTTTATTCTACTCCAGTTTCCCCCCTTACACCTGGAAATCACTCAGTATGAAGTAAACCCCAACACTTTCTAGAACTGTTTTTGTGCTTTTTCAACTGCAGATGTCCGGGAAACAGTAAACTCTTGTTTTGAAACTTTAAAAAATTGAGCTTTGATTCCAAGCAATTGAAATGGTTCCTGTTTATGCTTCTTATTGGTGATAGTTTAACTAGCTGGATTTTGTTTTCTCTGGATTATAGTTTTTTTATGGTTTTCCTTTAGGAGTTTACCAGTCCCTGGAGCTCACTGGTAGCAGAGGAAAAAAAATGTGTCCAGAGAAATTGAATTTCTTTTATGTCCACAGAAAAATGGCCAGTTGCCATTATAGGATAAATCTAGAGCTTTCTTCCCAGGGGCTCATGGATTAGTAAAAATCTGAGAAATATTAATACCTTTTCTCTCTCTCTTTACTTTCTTGTAAGGATAGAACATATACTTTGGAAAGTGTCTATAACATTAAGTCAAAATAGCCACTTATTCCTGGCATTTGTTATGGGATAGTTATCCTAATAGTTCTTTACTCTCATAATTTAGCAAAAGGGATATTTTCTTTACTCTTGAGTTGCTTGAGCAAGCATGACTAATAGTTACCAAAGTGTTGTTCATGTATTAAAATGTCTAAATCCTTCTCTTTAAGTCAGATTAACAGGTAGCTCTTGCTGTTCTGCAGCAATTTCACCAGTTCATCTCACACCTACCAGTTAAAATTTTCCAAGCAGTTATTGAGAATTCAGAGTGCAAATAGGTCTAGGCTCTGGGGTGAGGGCTTAAGGGATAAAGTGATAAAAGATATATTTAGAGATAAGGATACATGTTTATAGTTAGACTATAGATGATATAAATTATGGGGTAATAAAAATGGGGACAGGGTAGGTTTTGCTAGGGCATTATTAAAGACATGATTATGGAGTAGTTAGTGTGAAGTGATCATTCCAGGTTGGAAGATGGGTGTAAAGGGATATGAATGGAAAAGCAAAAGAGGTAAAAAACAAACATATTTGTTGGATAGTCATATGTGCCAGGCACTATGTTAAGTGCTTTGCCATGTATCCTTTTAAAATATAGTGAGAAAGAGAGACAGAGACAAATAGAGAGGTACCCCAACAGTTTCTTCAGGCCCTGATGCACTCGCAGTTTCAGCTGGCCTAGATCATGGGCACATGTGTATGCCCAGTGTGCTTAGGGAGGTCCCAGGATGTAAACCAAGAACCTTTACTATGTGAGTCTGGTTGCATTACCACTAAGCACCACCTGGCCCTTTTAGCATGTATCTTTAAAAATTTACCCTATTCTATTAATGTATAATGTGGTAGGAGGTTTTATCTCTTTATTTTAGAGGAAGAAACAATGACCAAGTTCATACAAAGATAAAACATTGGAGTTGATAATAAAATTCAAGTCTTCTTGGCCCCAAAGAACAAAGATCAGCAAGATGGACTTGGGAGATACCTGGCTGGAAGGGAGAGGCCACCAGGGAGTAGAACAGATGAAGTTTGATACCTTGGGAGTGAAGCAACAAATACACATTTGTATCTCATTAGAAGAACAACCTGAATTTCCTGCAGATCCTCGAGTGGGTAACAAGATAGGAAAATACATTATATCTGTGATAGTCATTCATATTGCTGAGAGTATTAGTTGTTTTTTTGCATTGTGTGTCATATTCTACTGTTGAATATTCTGGTTGTGTCTAGTATTGGACTACTACAACAAAGCTGCTAGTAACTTTTATATGCAGGTCTCGTAGTGTTGAAAAATACTCTTTTTGTTGGAGATACAGCCAAGAGTAGAATGCTGAGTCATAGGCACACATGTATTTGGCTTAGTAGGCATTGCCAACTATACATTTTCCCAAGGTGATTATACCCATTGATAGTCTTATCAGTAGTGTAGAAGGGCTCTAGTCTGTGTAATTGTGTGTGTGTGTGTGTATGTATTATATATACATATACACACATACTATATATATAAATATATATATAATTTTTTTTTTTTTTTGGCCAGAGTGTATGCGTGGTTCCTAGGACGAGGGGGTGAAAGCATCCCACAATGGGAGATGGTCATGCTGCAATTCCTTCTCCATTTCTCCATCCTGTCGGAATTTTGGATGTACACGTACATGCATGTGGCATGTTCTAAAGTCTCTGATTGCCGTATTCGAACTGCAGTCAACCATGTGAAATCTGGCTCTCTTGACCTACTAGGCTACAGGGACAGCTTTAACTTTCCTGTCTTATCTCCTTGATGTGACTTTGAAGAGGAACGTATGCAACAAGAGATTTATCTTCTGTGTTAGCCTTGGGGCCTGCACAAAGACTAGGGATGTGATAAACTCCCAATGACTTAATCAGAAGCTTAACAAGAATCAGATTCTCCATACTGCACAAAAGCTAAAAGATAGTGCAGGAAAATCAAGATCATCTGAGAAGTAGAAAAATATGACTGAAACCTTCCATGCACTGTTCAAAATTTTACCCCATTCTTTTCCATTTAACATCAGGATTATTACTCAAAAGTGAATCAAATGACTGTAGATCACTGAGTCAAAAAGACTGTTTAAATGATAGACTCTTTCTTTTAAGAATTATTTTATTTAACTGTATGTGTGTATTTATTTAAATTTGACCAGAGAGGGACTGAGCGAGAGACCAAGAGAGAAGATGAATATGTATCTAATAAATATTTGTAATGTGACAGAGACTTGGTAAGACAGGTTTTCATGACTTTTAAAGGTTTGTCTGGATATAGTGACACTTAGAATTTTAGGGTTCTGCAGCAGTTAGTGTAATGGCTATGTTGCTGAACTCCCACTAGTCGACCGTGGTTTGCGTCTCGGACCCGGTGGCTTAAAACTCACGCCAGGCGCGTGTGTGTGCTTGCCCAAGATCCCGAGAGGAGAATGGAGGAGAAGGGATTGCGGCGTGACCATCCCCCCTGGGGGGTGATTTCTTGTTTTCTGTCTCTATCTCTGTCTCTGTCTCTGTCTGTCTGGCGAGCGCATGCACCCTATAGTGAAAACCTCTCCCCCCCAAAAAAAAAAGAAAAAAGAAAAAAGAATCTTAGGGTTCTGTGGTTTTGATGAAATTTAAGTTTGGAACAACAGCTATAGCCAAATTGAGTTGGGATCATAGTTTATCTTACCCAATATTCCTATGCAAAGAGTAATCTTAAGTAATGTACTCAGGATCATTTGTTTTTTTCCCTAACTTCTGTTTCCCCTTAATCCCAAACCCTCAATTTGTCATTTCCCCTTTGGCTTTGATTTTTAAAAATGTACTTGAAAAGAATTTAGTAAGTTTTTAGTAATATAGTTTTAAAAGATTTGAGACTGTTTTAAACTTTCACGTAAACTGCAAAAACAGTGTCAAGAACTTCCATATATTCTTCACCCAGAAACCCCATTCAGGTTTTGCCAATTGTCCCCATAATGTTCTTTTTTTGTTTTTGAGAGATTTTTGCTATAGGGCACATGCACTCTCTGGGAAGACTGAGATGGAGAGACAGAAAGAAAGAAATCACTCCTCAGGGAGGATGGCCATGGTGCAATCCCTTCTCTTCCATTCTCCTCTTGGGATCTTGGGCATGCACACACATGTGCTTGGCATGAATTTTAAGCCCCTGAGTCCTGGACTCGAACCGTGGTTGAATATGTCTTGTAACCATTATGCTATCTGCTAGTCCTCCCCTGCTGTTCTTTATAGCAAAGAAACATGTCAAAAACCATACATTCCTTTCACTTATCTTGTCTCTCTAGTCTTCCTATGTCTAGAACAGTTTCCTGTCTTTTCATGACTTTCATGATCTTCTCATTATTAAAGAATACAGGCCAGTCATTTTGTAAAATATTATTCGATTTGGCTTTGTCCATTGTTTCTTCATGACTAGATTCAGGTTATTTATTTTTGATTGGAATATTACAGAAGTGATTCTGTGTTGGGACCAGCAGTTAGTATAATGGCTATGTTGCTGGACTCCCATGTAGTCGACCGCGGTTCGAGTCCCAGACCTGGTGGCTTAAACTCATGCTGGGTGCATGTGCGGGCGTGCCCAAGATCCCAAGAGGAGAATGTAGGAGAAGGGAATGCAGCGTGGCCATCCCCCGTGGAGGGTGATTTCTCGCTTTCTGTCTCTCTCTGTCTTTCTGGCAAGTGCATGTGCCCTGTAGGAAAAAAGAAAAAAAGAAAAACCTCTCCAAAAAAGATAAAAAAGAAGTGATTCTGTGTTCTTCATGTGATATCTGATAGAGTAGCACAAGGTGTTGGCTTCCCCCATTACAGGGGTGGTATTACATTTGATGACTTGATGATGATGGTGTCTGCCAGGGTCAATCACTGTAAAGTTTCTCTCTCCTTTACAATGAATAAGAATTGTGTGGGCAGATACTTTGAGACTGTAAACCCCATTCCTGAAGCCATTTTATCTACTAGTTTTCAAGTGCATTGATGTTTTTTGCTTCATTCAGTTATTACTCTCATAGTTGCCAAAGGGCAATTTTATAGTTCCATCTTTCTGTGTTTAGTAGTTGGCACTCTACTGTAAGGTAGATTTTTTTTCTTTATTTACATGAGCATGGATTCCTGGATCTCTGTTTTATTCAGTGGGTCATAATACATCACTACTGGGACCAGCATGGCATAATGGTTATGTCATTGGGCTCCTACATAGTTGACCATGGTTAGGGTCCTGAACCAGTGGCTTAAAACTCATGCTGGGAACATGTGTGTGTGCATGCTCAAAATCCCAAGAGGAGAATGGAGAAGGAATTGTGCGTCCATCACCCCGGAGGATGATTTCTTGCTTTCTGTCTCGCTGTTTCTCCCTGTCTCTCCGATGAGTGCATGCACCCTATAGCAAAGATAGCTTAAAAAAAAAAGCATGCATAATGCATCACTATTATTATTTATGGTGATGTTCAAGTCATCCCAGACTTGACTAATGGAAAATCGCTTATCTTATTCTTTGCCTGCTCTGGTCTTGAAATCAACTATTTCTCCTTTTTCTTTTTTTAAATAATTATTTATTTATTATTTTATTCATTTATTTTAATTTGACCAGAGAGAGACAGAGAGAGTGAGAAAGGGAGAAAGCAAACCACTAGGTCCAGGACTCAAACCGTGGTTAGCTATGTGGGAGTGTCCAGCACCTTAGCCACCACGCCACCTGCTGGTGAAAAGCCCTGGTTTCTTTTAGTGGAGAGTGGCATTTAGAATGCAATATCCGAACATTGTTACTGAGATGTAACTGTTCCCAGACCCTCTCGGAAGAGAGAACTAGGGCCAGCAGGTGGCATAGAGGTTAGGCACTGGACTCCCGTGTGGCTGACCATGGTTCAAGTCCTGGAGCTGGTGGCTTGAAACTCAAGATGGGCACATGTATGTGCTTGCCCAAAATCTCGAGAGGAGAATGGAGAAGAAGGCATGACATGACCAAGGGTAACTTCTTGCTGTCTCTCTTTCTCTCTGTCTCTTCGGCAAGCACACATGCCCTATAGCAAAAACCTATGCAAAAAAAGAGAGTGAACTAGGAAATACGTATCTGTATAAACATATGTGCACATGTTTTCACTTGTACTTATTTCTCTAAATATACTTCCTTATATTATAAATAATGTTTACGCTCTTATCTTTAATTCTAATAAAACAAAGTTCATTTTAGCTTTGCCACTTTCAATATTTGTACTTCCCTTCTCTAATAGTAATAAATCATTGTGTTCAGTACATTTATTTAATCTCTCAGTATCTCAGAATGTAGCTAATCTTCCTACCACTGTAGCATAACCAGCCTCTTAAACATCTCTCATGGAAGCCCCAACCTCCACCCTGCTTAGACTCCCTCCTCACAGAAGGAATGCTTGATGGAAATTTAAAACTTAGTTATAACTTAGATTTTCTTAGTAGCTATTCCTGGTTTGGTTATTCATAAATTTTTCCAAATCCCTTGGGGCTTAATTTATATTTCCGCTTTTTACCACTTTCTTGTAATGAGTTCCACAAATTGAATCTTTACTTTGTGAAATAGTACTTCCTCTTATTTTTCCTAAATTTAAGTTCCTCGTGTTTTAAAAGGTGGTCTTGAATTCTTACATTTCAGCATTGGTGAACACATTTCCAGTAGTTTAAGTTCAGCCCTAGACTCAACAATCACAGGACTCAGCAGAATGTGTTCCCCTCTTACTCAGGACTATATTTTAGGTTGTCGGGAAAGTAATGACATAGTTTCCATGTTTTTCTATGCAAATATATGTTATGACTTTCCAGCTAACCCAATATTTTGATCATGGCTCCTTTGAATCTGCACTATTCCTCATGAGCAGTCAAATCTGCATGCATAGTGTCTGTCTTTTAGAACCTTCTCCCTTTTTGAAAAAAAAAAAAAAGAAAAAAGTCCTTGTTCCATGATATGATCTGCAGTACCTGATTGCCAGAATTTGACACAACGTTCCAGCAGTATTACATAGTTTTACATTAGGGCAGAACTAATTTTTCTGTTTTGTTTGAATATTCTTTATTCTCCTTGGGTCACTTTTAACTATTCCTCTTTGAGGGGATCCTGGAGTGCAGGGGGCTAGAACTCAGTCAAGTGGGGCAGTTGTCCAAAGTGACTGGTATGACGTAAACCAGAGGGAAATGGAAATGTTGTTTTGGAACAAGGGTGGAAGCAGGGTAAGAAAAAGAGGGTATTGGGACCACTGAAGATCTTTTGCCTAAACTTCACCCTCCTGCCCCCCAGATCTAGCCAGGAGCCAGAACAAACCAATCACCAGCTATCTCTATCTGAGTTCTGAGTGGCCCTATTCGGGGATTTGGACCACTGAAGACCTGCAGAGACTTTACCCTCCTGGCCCCTAGAGCTAGCAAGGAGCCAGGTTAGAGCACCCTACTTATTCTGTCTCTATTTAAATTAAAAACAATTAAAAAAAAAAACTTCTTAGCTTTCTGTAGCTCTTTTATCTTGCTAATTCTTACCCCTGCTCCCATAGGACAAGCCAGTCACCAGCCATCTATATCTGTGTTCTGGGCTGCCTGTGCTGCAAGGTTTTCACTTTTTGCTTAAATTTTTAGTATTTTTTTCTTATTTTTTTGTATTGTTTCTCTTTTTTCCTTTTCCTTTTCTTTTTATCTTTCTTACTTTTCTGCTCAGCCTCCATGCACTGAATTTCTAGATAGGTCTAGGCACACAGTAGCCAGATATCTGAATACTTTGAGGGTCAGATTAATCCTCAATTTCCATTAAATCTGCTGCACAAAGGGAGAAAAATGGTACTGTTCGGAGATTGCAGGTCACCTCCTCCTGCATGTCCCTGAATGCTCAGATTTAACTCCAAAAACTAGGAAAAAAACATGTAATCCATCAGATGACTAGAAACCACTGCAGAGGCACAAGAAATATGAGAAACTAAGAAAATATCTCTCCTCTAAGGGAAAAGAATTACTCCTCACCCTCTACAGACAATACAAGGGAACTTGTGGAAAGGTCAGATAAAGAATTTAAAATATTCATAGTGACAAAACTAACAGATGCGAGAGAAGAGAGACAATGAACTCCAGCAGATGCAGGAGAAAAGAGACAATGAGTTCCAAGAGGTGAGGAAGTTCTTGCATGATCTGAAAGAGGAAATACACATAAAAAAGAATCAAATGAAATTGCTAGAGATGAAAACTGTAATACAGGAAATCAAAACCTCCCTTGAAAGTATTTAAAGCAGATTAGATCATGCAGAAGATCGAATCTCAGATGTTGAAGATAGAACTTATGACCTACAAAAATTCACCACAAAGACTAAGAAAATAACTAAAAAAAAAAAGAATAATATACAAGTAATACTAGATACCATTAAACTCCCAAATATTCAGATAATCTGTATCCCAGGTGAAGAAACTAATGAAGGCATTGATAATCTATTCCATGAAATCATGAAATAAAACTTTCCAAACCTAAAGAGGCACTCAAATATCCAGATCCAAGAAATATAAAGGACCCCACCTGGAATCAACCCAAGAAAATCTTCTCCAAGGCACATCATAGACAGATCGACCAAAACCATGGACAGAGACAAGATACTAAATTTGGCAAGAGAGAAACATCAAGTTAATTTCAAAGGATATCCTATCAGGCTAACATCAGAGCTCTTATTGGAAACAATGCAAGCAAGGAAAGAAAGTGAAAATATATTTGAAGTGTTAAGTGAAAAACTATTTCAACCAAGAATACTGTACCTGGCAAGATTATCTTTCATATGCGAAAAAAAGACAAAAGAACATTCTCAGATAAACAAAACCTAAAAGAATTTACCAACACCAGACCAGTTCCCTAAAAAGTGCTGAAGGGTGTACTATACCAGGAAAACTAAAGTAGGACACACAGAAATAAGAGTACAAAAACCCTCCATGAAAATGGCCATCCTAATGGTAGGGACAAGCCCGGAGTTGAATGTTAACTTCCAGAGTTTAAATTGAGAGATCAGACCACAGTAATACTGCAAATTCAATAGAAGAGAGATGAATAGAAGAGAGATGAATAGAAGAGAGATGAGTCTGTACTGGTGAAATAGAATTTTTTGTCTTTAGATTAAAATATTACTGATTTTCTTTTATGCTTTGATTCCCAGATTTGAGGATTTTTGTCTTCTTTTGAACTGTCGATAGATTAATCTACCTATTTGAATTGAATCCTAACCTTTTTCCTGGCTGTAAGTCTTAAGCAAATTTCTCAACATTTTTTATTTAGATCTATTAAAACTAAAACTGTTTTATTTGAGATTAAAAATGCATAAAAAATGCCTATTTAATGACTGCAGTAAGTTAAATAGCCCCAGCTAGGTGCTACTGTATAGTATGTTCACTTTACTCACTGAAGTTTATGTCTAAAGTCAGACATGTGTTCATAGATAAGTATATATCAGCTGTGCTTGCTATCAAAATTTTAAAAATTAAGATATTTAGTGAATCAATAAAATGTTGGGGGAAAAAAGGCATGGGAAACAACTGTAAATTCCAGAGACAGTGTGGGAGGAGGGAAGGAAATGGCAGAGGGTAAGAGGTAGAGAATCAAGGAGGGGGGAGAAGCAAAATATATAAGAAACAAGAAATAGAAAATTATTCATTGATGATAACATGTGTGATAATATCCTTGATTGAGCCAATATACAGTGTATATTGGATGGAAAATGTCGTTTTGTATATTGTAATGATTTACAGTGAAAGCACGTGCCCTATGGCAAAAATCTCTAAAATAAATATAGACAGGCAGAAAGACAAGGATTAAGGCAGATAATAGAGAATGGAACTAATATTCTGTGAGAATAAAGTATAGTAAATGTGAGATCCTTTTCCTCTATGAAAGCCTATTCACCAGAACTCACTCTATTGTATATGCATATTTTAAGTAATTTTCTAGTTGTTTGCTTAAAATACTTTTATCATTCTTTGGGTCACTCCCAGAGACTTACAATTACAGCTTTTGACTTATATTTCTCATCTCATCAAGCCACTGCTTCATCTGAAGGCCACAGCAACCCCTGTTCCAGACTCAGTCCTGATCTGGGATGGATTTTTTTGAGCAGCTGTGAAACCAACACTTGGAAAGTCTTAACTCCTTTGGGTCTTGAGAACTGGTGACACAGTAAACACTGAGAGACAGGGTGGTATAGGAGGCACCTGGACTTTGGATTTAAAGTCAGCCTTGAGTGTGTGCTGTCACTTACTGGTTGTCTCTGTGAAAGTTGCTTGAATTAGTTAGAGCTTAGTTTGCTTACTTGTAAAATGGAGATATCATTCACCTTGTAGGATTAATTTGCAGGAACTGTTTATAAAGTGTCTGGTCCATAGATACTCAGAAAATGGTAGATATCTTTCTAGTTACAACCACTACTGGCCTCCTGTATTTCTTCTTGAGTTACCCTATTATTAAACACCCCTGGATTACTCTAGGCATGACCACAGATGTTTGCTAACTCTGAGAAAAGCAATTTCTTTCTCCATTCCATGGAACTGGATCTTGTCTTAGAGGCTTTACATGAAGCATCTTTAATTCCCTTATCCCAGGGTGTTTTAGCCCAGGAAGGCCACTGGGGTTCTGGATAAGAATAGGTTCCCATCAGTCAGATATACTTGTATGCTATTTGGAACACTACTTGGCTATTTTCTACTGGCAAGTAAGGTGGAGGGGATATTGGCTTTTCCTGCAGCAGTCTATATAGTTATGGTCTATAACCACGAGGATCTTGGGTCAGATGGAGTAACAGTTGCAGTGTTTGGGGCTGCTTGCACTGATTGCACCCACCTTTTAGGTTTGTGGGGCTCTGAGTTTGTGTAATGATAGTAGAGGTGTGAGGAACTTCTTTTTTTTTGGAGAGATTTTCACTGTAGAGCGCGTGCGCTCGCCAGACAGAACAGACAGAGAGAGACATAGAGACAGAAAGCGAGAAATCACCCCCCAGGGGGTATGGCCACACCGCAATCCCTTCTCCTCCATTCTCCTCTCAGGATCTTGGGCACGCACGCACACGCGCCCAGCGTGAGTTTTAAGCCACCGGGTCCGGGACATGAACCGCGGTCGACTACGTGGGAGTCCAGCGACATAGCCATTACGCTAACTGCTGGTTCCCAGGAACTTCTTGATTCTTTGCACTCTTCATTATGGCAGAGGAAGCCCCTCACCTGCAGGCCATCTTGGCACCATTGCTCCAGAACTTCAGCCTAGAACCTATACCTCCAGCTTCCCAGTGGTATTCCAGGCAAGACTTCCATATATCGAATCTTCTTCCTGTGAAAATTATTAGAGTGATTTTCTTTCCTTCAATCAACCCTGCCATATAAATAATTCCCATTTTCTAATTTTGTTCAGCTTCTCTTTGTTGTGCTTTGGCTTGAGATTGCAGACTGGTACCTGTCCTCTTTTGAGACTCCTTTCTGAAATGGGAGCCTTGATTCAAACTTGTTCTGTGGCAATAGATAGATGTTATGATTGACACCTGCTGGGCTGACTGAGTTCTACTTTTTATCTCTGCTCGAATTTCCCTGGTAGGCTCCACCTATCTGAATGGATTGCCCAGAGCATACTGTTGATTGAGCTATTCTGGACTCTCTGTGGTGTAACCTTTGAATCCTATGCCTGCATCTATTCTGAACCTCTTTCAGTTGCCACTCAGTTCTTCCAGCTCCTGACTCAGGTTGTGTATTGAGCACACTCTTATTTATTTATTTATTTATTTAAGAATTATTTAATTTAATTTATTTATTCATTTATTTTAATTTGACCAGAGAGAGACACAAAGAGAGAGAGGGAAAGTGAGAAAGCAAGCTGCCAGGTCCGGGATTCGAACCATGCTCAGCCATGTGGGAGTGTCCAGCACCTTAACCACCACACCACCTGCTGGTTCCCCGGATACACTCTTGTGATCTATTCTCTGTGGTCATGGATGGCCCATGTGTCCCATGTCTTACATCTCATCACGTCTCCCATTAGCTCCATGTATTCTATCCCTACCTGGAAGAGTTTGGTGTCAGCCACCAGTTTTGTGATATCACTAGGTGCTCCTTTTATATCATATACAAAAATAGCAACCCTTATAGATTACTTGGAAAAATAGCCAAAAAATTATTGTCTATAAGTTCCTAATTAGAGAAGCTTAAATATGCTCCTAATGTGTTCTTTATAGTAGGAAGAAGTTGAAAGATGGTAGTGTGTGTGTGTGTGTGTGTGTGTGTGTGTGTGTGTATGTGTATGTTTAGAGAAGTTGTTGCTATAGGGTGTGTGTACTCACTGGAGAGACAGAGAGAGACAAAGTGAGAAATCATCTCCCCAGGGGTGTGTGTGTGTTGGGGGGAGGGTCATGCCACAATCCTTTCTCCTCCATTTTTCTCCCAGGATTTTGGGCATGCACACACATTCACTTGGAATGAGATTTAAACCACCAGGTCCAGGACTCGAATGGTAGTTGACTACATGGGAGTCTAGTGACATAACCATTATGCCATCTGCTGATCCCTGTATTGTGTTTTTAAAGTGTTTCTGCTGAGTCGTCATATACTTTTTAACCTATATTGTGATTGATAAAAGGAGAAAAAAGATAATATTTTCCCATATTCAAGAAGACCTGACTAATTTCAAACTGGTTAAATTAATTATAACAATATCATTTAAGTAAGAGTAGTTTAAATAGTGCTATGTAATTTTCTGAAAACCAGTAAGTACATATATTTTATTATATAGGCACCCTTCACTTAACAATTGAGTTATGTTCCTATGACTGTATCTTTTTCTTTTTTAAAGAGAGATATTTTTGCTATAGGGTTTGTGTGTGTTTGCCGGAGAGACAGTGAAAAACAGACAGAAAGTGAGAAATCATTGCCCGGCGGGGATGGCTACATTGCAGTCCCTTTTCCTCCATTCATTTTCCTCTTGGGATTTTGAGCATGCATGCACCTGGCATGAAGTTTTTTTTTTTTTTAAATAATTATTTAACTTTATTTATTTATTTATAAAATAAGAGAGAGAGAGAGAGAGAGAGAGAGAAAGCAAGTTGCCAGGTCCAGGACTCGAAATATGGTTAGCCACATGGGAGTCCAGTGTTATAACCATCATGCCATATGCTCGTCCCCTTACAACTAGATCTTTAAGTAAATTGGTTGATAAGTGAGTAGCTTAAAGGTGGATGTCCTCTGGTGTGTTGTGGCAACATTGAGCACCTATTTTTTCAATAGATATTATGAGATATCACACTAGAATAATATAATTCTATCCACACAAAAGCATACATTAGATAAGAGCCAGAAAGAAACAAGATAAACAACATATAAATACAAATCTGGCATAATAATTTTTATTTATTACTATGAATACTACTGTGGATGCACAACAAAGTACAAATTTATAAGTGAAATAGTGAAATATGTAGTCTTATGTGATTGTGAACACAGTGCAGTGAGTACTAACCAATTGTGGGAAAGAGCAAAGTCTGAGAAAGATTCCTGAGACTCACACAGACTGAGAAAGGGGAATCTCCTACACTGGAGAACTGGTTATAAGTCTGAGTGGCTGTTACATAGGTAGGTCATTAAGTGAGGGGCTAAATCAACACTGTAGTGTCAGTATTAAAGGTTATATAAAACTATTACAATAACCACATTCATAAGAGACTTTCTTGTAAGTGTTCCCTTTTACAATGATAAAATATAAAACAAATATATCTGAAATGATAACTTTACCCTCATCTTAGTTAAAAATTTATATTTGACAGACTGAGTATACAAGCAAACAATGGCCAGACTATCTATAAAAATAGAACTCATACCTACAATCTACCTAGGAAATCAACCCTTTCTCTAAAAACAAAACAAAACAGAACAACAACAACAAAAACCAAAAACAGTCTAAGAAGACAGCTTATTATAAGTCAGACTTAAAGAAAATCAGACTGCTATCTCCAGGAAACTAAATCGTAATCCCCATGGCAGTTGGCCTCAGCTGACCAGGATTTTATGAATAACTTCCCTAGTTTTTGCCACCACTTCCAACTAAGGACCAATCGGAGAAAGACAAATATGCTTTCCTTACCCATCTCCAGATAGGGTGCCCTACCTCTAATTAGCCCTCCTCCAGCTACCCCATGCCAGCAGCCTCTAATCAGGGAACACCTGAAACCTTGCCTTTCTTTCACTATAAAACTTCCCTACAAAAAAATTCCTGTCTTTGAGTCTCACAAATTATGGTGTCTGACTCTTAGAATTGCAAACTCTAAATAGCCTTTGTTTATTCTTACTTGATTAATCATTTATTCCCACATATCCATAGGGGTCACTAATTAATCTTGTTTTGGAAAGATGCTTAACTTTTCCCCATTGTCTATGGTGCATTGGTATTATTAAAGTCCTGGGTCAGAAATTTAAAGTTTCTCAATCTCTTTAATTTTCCTATTATTAAAAACCTGCATCCTGTGATTTGTGCTTTTAATTAAGGCTGACTTGGAGAAGTTGGCTTATAATATGAATTTCAGCATTATTTATAATAAAGTAATTTTGAAACGTGGTATTATCTGTTGAAGGTATTTTATAGTTCTATCAACTGGACTAGGGAGAAATGCTCACCTGTTGAAATATTCATTTCATAAGCTAAGTAATGTGATTGAATGTATAAAAGTAAATGAAATAAAATGTTTATAGTTTAAAAAAAGTCAACTTCAAACTTGCTCAAAGTGTAAATTAAATGATGTTATTGTTAGATGGAAAGTAAACTTTCTGATGTTTATTTTTATGTATGTATATATTATATTTTCTTATTTTACTCAACAAATTGCATCTAATGCATTTGTCCCTTTTTGATAAAGATATTTCATACAAAAATTTTAACAATCTTTTTTCTTTTTCCATCATTATATGTCTGTAAATCACACCATGTTTTTCAAAGTATACATGTAGTACATGTAATAAAATCAATTATATTACCATATACATCATTTTCAACAGAGAACTTTACATTTTTTTGTCTGTTAAGTGTTTCTTCTGTTTGTCTCTCCCACCCACCTTCTACCATTCACTCCCTTTCCACATAATCTCTGGTATCTACAGTTACCCTCTCTACCCTTACATCTTTAGATCTTTCTCTTTCTGCCGTGGAGTACGGACATTCAGTGTGTATTGAGAAGGAATATGCAGTGTGTGTCTTTCACATCTCCATGACTTTTCTTAGAATTAAATCTTCTATATTCATCTACTTTGAATTAAAGGACAGATTCTCACTGTTCCTTATGATTGAGTAGTATTCTCTAGTATGTATGTGCCATCATTTTCTGTGTAAAATTGATGGAAATCATATTGTTGTTTTCATGCTGTTCTTATAAAAGTATTTAGTTATTTTTAAAATCATATATATGTAAGGAATACAACATGATGTTTTGATATACATACACATAGTGAAATGATTATTACAGATAAGCAGATTAACATATTCATTATTTCACACAGTTACCTCTTTTGGTGTGTGTGGTAAAAGTATCTAAAATCTATTCTCTTAGATGGAGTGTGCAATATATTAACTATAGTTCTCAAGCTGTCCATCAAATCTGCAGACTTATTTATCCTATGAAACTGTACTTTTGTACCCTTTGATTTCCAACTCTCCATCTCTTTTAACTTCCTGCCCTGGTAACCACTGTTCTAATTTCTGTTTCTATATATTTGAGTTTGTTTCATTTTTGGTTGTTTTTTTTTTTTTTTTCAGATTTCACAAGTAAGTGAAATAATACAGTACTTTTTGTGTCTACTTTATTTCACTTAGCATAATGTCTTCCAGATTTGCCCATATTGTTGCAAATGACAGGATCTCCTTATTTCATTAAGACTGAGTACTATTCCATTATATACTAGTATGTGCATGTGTATAGATATATATGTGCAAAATTTCTTTTTTTTTGAGAGGTTTTCGCTATAGGGCGCGTGCGCTTGCCAGACAGGCAGAGATAGACAGAGAGACAGAAAGTGAGAAATCACCTCCCAGGGGGGATGGTCACGCCGCAATCCCTTCTCCTCCATTCTTCTCTCGGGATCTTGGGCACGCAGGCACATGCGCCTGGCATGAGTTTTAAGCCACCGGGTCTGGGACGCGAACCACGGTTGACTACATGGGAGTCCAGCAACATAACCATTACGATAACTGCTGGTTCCACAAAATTTCTTTATCTAGACACTTAAGTTATTCTCATATCTTAGCTATTGTGAATAATGCTGTAGTGAACATAGGGGCATAGATATCCTTATGAGCAATAATTTTAATTCCCTTGGGCAGATACCAGAAGAGGGATGGCTGAGTCATATGGTTGTTCTTTTCTTAAAAATTTTTTTAAAAAGAATTATATTTATTTAACTTTATCTATTTTGATTAGAAAGGAAGGGAGGAAGGGAGGAAGGGAGGAAGGGAGAGAGGGAGGGAGGGAGGGAGAGAAGGGGGGAGGGAGGGAGAGAAAAAGAGAGAGAGAGAAGAGAAGAGAAGAGAAGAGAGAGAAGAGAAAAGAAGAGAAAGTAAGTGAGAAAGCAAGCCACCAGGTCCAGGACTCAAACCGTGGTCAGCCATGTGGGAGTTCAGTGCCCTTAACCACCACACCACCTGCCAGTCCCATATGTTTCTACTTTCAATTTCTTTGGGAATCTCTGTATTGTTTTTCATAGTGACTGTACAAATTTACATTCCTACCTACAGCGTATATGTAATTTAACTTTTTCAAACATTTATTTTATGTATTAAATCACTGTACATCACTACAGTTTGTAAAACGAATTTACCCAACATGAATACACTTCACACCAGTCAAGCTGAAAAGATCATACACATTATCAACAGACAATCTTCCATTTCTATGTTCCTTAAATGTCTTGCCTCTCTATTTTTCTCCTTGATTCTTTTCCATGATGTAGCCCATTCTTAATGTTCATTAAAATACATCCATTCATTTGCTTTTATGTATGTATTTACGTTTCTCCTCTGAGAAATTCAAATAATTAAGCAGGTGCTAGGTAGATCGTACGTGATTTTTCCTCAAGTGTTCATGACCTTCTTGTGTTTGATGCAGCAGCATCTTCTCATTATCACTGTCACCTTATTATAATTTTTATTATATTTTATTTTCTTTTCTCTTAGATTATCATAAGCTACTGTTTTTCTTTCTCTCTTTTTCTTTTTTTTTGGGGGGGAGAGGTTTTTGCTATAGGGAGCGTGTGCTTGCCAGACAGACAGAGAGAGACATAGAGACAGAAAGCAAGAAATCACCCCCCCAGGAGGGGATGGCCACACCACAATCTCTTCCCCTTCATTCTTCTCTCGAGATCTTGGGCATGCACGCACATGCGCCCGGTGTGTTTTAAGCCACCAGGTCCGAGACACGAATCTCAGTCGACTGTATGGGAGTCCGGCAACATAGCCATTATGCTAACTGCTGGTCCCATAAATTACTATTTTTCAAAATGTGGTTCTCAGACCACCTGTGTTACCTAAGAAACTTGCTAAAATGCATATTCTTTGATCTTACCCCAGATTTATCAAAGCAGAGTTTTAGACTGGGTCCTAGGAATTTGTATTGCATCCTGCTCTTTGGATGATTTCTACCTGTGTATTCCCGTCCTTTCCTCCCTTCCCCTCTCTTCTCCTCTTATCTCCCTTTCCCATTTCATCTCCTTTCCCTCTCTTCCTTTCTTTTCTCCTTCCTTCCTTCCTTCCTTCCATCCATCATTATCCTGTCTAAGACTAAAATTTAAGAATCGCTGGTCTAATACATAGCAGGCAATTGACAGACATTATATCTATAATCTTTAAAGTGGTCATAAAATATCATTTCTCTTTTATAGGTAACAAGTAACTTATCTCTTTGAGTCACTGTCTCAAAGATGATAAGTTACTTGTCCAAGGTCACACAGCTAGTAAACTATAGATCTGGGAGCAGAAGCCAGATTGTCATTCCAGAATCCCATATGCTAAGGAAAAAAGTATTTAGCTTTTTATGGGGATTAATCTTAATTCTTTTCTGACTCAACCATATAACTCAACTGTAAGCGCCTCTGGTAGGTGGGTGTTAGATATAAGCTAAATTATCAGATATGTGTTGGCAGTGAAACTTGACTGTCATCCCATTTATGAGAAAGAAACATCTTGGAATCTTGAGCAAGGGAATAAGTGATGAATTAGTTACACCTGGAGCAGCTGTGGTGGATCACTTTAGAGCAGCAAGCAATACAATTTTAGCAGAGTCCTACCATTGTTGAAAATGAACTTGAACTATGGAAGATCTAGGTTTGTTTTCTGTTGGCAAAACATCTCTAAGTGAAAGTCTTTAAAAGGCTTATAAAAACTTAAAAGGCCCTTGGACATCAAATGGCTCTTATAAATTAATCAGAAACATACGGATTAAATTTCTCATAAAATACATTTAGGTTTAAAATTATGGGAAATAGCTCAAGGCAAAATGTCTTTTAGGTTTGTCCAAACCAAATCCTAAATTCTTGGGAAAAGTTGGAAGTACATTAACAATAGAATGACACTGAGCACATATGAGGCAACTTCAGGTAACATAGAGAAATAGTCTCTCCTACAGTGGGATGGGGTCTGGGCTCAGATGGAAGTATGGAGGGCATCTCTGGAATATTTCCATGACTCTGGGTGAGTGCGATAGGGGTGACAGGAGAACATGCAAAGGAGGAGGGGAGTTTGGAGGATGAAATGATGGTATTCTACTCTCTCCAGAGAGTGGCCTTTTTTGCTTCCTAGGCACTGGCCCATTCCCACCCTTGGAAAGTCTCCTAAGAGCAACCTTGGTATAAAGAAGTTTGTGACTGAGTGGCCAGAAGTGTTGTGTTTTTAATTCTAGCTCTGCTACTTCCCAGTTGGTAAATGTTGGTCAAGGTACCACCACTCCAAACAAAGGAATGCCCTTCATGATCTATGACGACTTCCCAACCCTCAGAGTGGTGTTGAGAAGATTTGGGTGAGATGATAATGTAACCCACTTAGAACAGTGTGTAGTAGCTTGTAAGTGCTCAATAAGTGGCCATTACTGAGGCCATCAGGTGGCGTGGTGGTGAAGGGCTCTAGATTCCCACATGGCCAACCACGGTTCAAGTCTTGGACCTGGCAACTTGGTTTCTCACTTTCTTGCTCTCACTCTCTCACTCTCTGGTCAAATTAAAATAAATAAATAAAGTTAAATAAAAGTTCTTTTAAAAATGACTATTACTGTTATTCTTTGGCATTATCCTAATGTTCTGAGATTTCTAAGTGAAAAGGACCTAGTTGCCACCTTGAATGTACCACCAGGAGGAAGAAATAGAGGAGGGGATGGAGGACAGAAGGATTTCCAAGTAGAGACATATTTCATGATTGAATTTAAAACTAAGTAAGGAAGTGAATGTTCTTTTGGAAAGGGTAGAGAATCAGATCAACTTCTCTTTTAGTTACAAATAGCTTTTAGTTCTTTCCTTAAAAAAAAAAAACAAATCAGTCATTGATATACAGATGCTATTTAAGCTTCTAAATTTTTGTTTGGAAATTATCTGGTTTTTGAATAATCTTATTTTTTGTATGATCTATTGTCCCAAAGAATTTTGAAATTACACACATGAGGACGTGTGCATGTGCACGCACACACACAGCCACACACCCGAAGTGTTGGAAATTGAGTCTCATGAAAATCATCAGTCAGCATTGATCAGTTTCTTTCTTTCTCTCTGATATAGGCAGTCATACTTGTTACCTATCTACCAAGAGAGCGTGGCCTGTCATAAGGACAACATTAAGCTATTGATATATAAATCTGGCTAGATTTTAAAAAGTGGTTCACATCTCTCCCAACTCTTTTCCCTCCTCCAACTTAGCTCACAGTATACTCAAAGCTCAGACTGAGTATCTGATTAAATTTGCCCATTTGTGGAGGGGTCCACTTTCAAAGATGCTTTCTTAAGATTAGAAATGTTCATGTTGGACCAGCTGGTGGTGTGGTGGTTAAGGTGGCTAGATTTCACAAGACCAGCTGCTTGCTTGAGTCCTAGACATGGCAGCTTGAAAAGCACGCTGAATATGTGTGTGTGCATGCTCGAAATCCTGAAGCAGGGGAGAAATAGAAGAGAAGGGATTGCAGCATGACCATCTCCTTTGGGGAGTTCTCTCTCTCCCTCTCTCGCTCTCTCTTTCCAGTGACTGTGCGTGTGCTTTTTGGCAAATTAAAAAACCTGTTTTTGTGCTTTTAGGTAGTATAAAAGAGGAACTTTAATAAAAATGTGTGGCCCCAACTATCATATATAGCTAAGTAGATATACTGAACATTTTATAATATGTTAGTTAGATATTAGAAAAAAATACAAGGTTCTACGGACACATTCTGTTAATAATTTGTGTCCTTAACACCTTTACATTAATTTTTGTAACATGCATTTCCCACGAACTTTTTGAAGACCCTCATTTTATTTAATTATAGATTTCAAATGAAAGAGATGAGGGTCTTCAAAAAGTTCGTGGAAAATGCTACAATGCAATAATTTAATGTTACCATGAGAATTCAATTTATTATGCCTCAATTTATGGTTAACTGTACTTGTACTTATACGCCATGGTGTTACACATTTTGGAGGTATATCTGCAATAGAAAACAGCCATCTACGGCCGCGAACCTCTTGTTAGAACTGGATTGCATAAGCTCAGAGCAGTGTGTTACATAATAAGACAATTTACAGTCATCGTGATAACAGAGGCTGTTTGCTGGAAAGAAAAGACAGCAATATCTATAAAACTGCACCTGCAAGAAGGCTATAATTTCTTTGTGGCTGTCACAGACAATGTGAATCATGGATTATTACCATTTTTTTAAGGGCTCCATGCATTTTCCATTATTTATTATAGCTCCTATAGGACTTAGCCTAGTATACTCACATGGATTGAGATAGATATATATTTAGACACACAGATGTGTATATAGTTATATACTTAAACACATATATTATATGCACACACATTATGCTTGTGATTTATAGCAAAGAAAATAAATAAGCTCAATGGCTAAAACCTTGCAAAACACCCAAACGGAGACAAAAGGAACGTTTACATCTGCCTGTTAAACTCGGGACTAAATCCCTAGAAGGGCTCATAAAGCTGCTGCCCAGGTTTTCAAGGAGAAATCTCAATCTCGTTAATGACCCATAGCCAAAGGCCAGGATTCCCTCTGGTGTGCGTGCACTCAGTGGCCCCATTTGTCATTTTGCTCTGGGCTCTGCTGAGCTGCCTCCAGCCCCAGGTGCCCATGGATGAGACCCATGCCAGCAAAACCAAATGGGGCTCTTTCTTTGCACTTTCCAATTGTCATCAAAAGTTGCTTTTTTATAAGCTCTGTTTTCTTGGCACCAAATAATTTCCTGATGCAAATGAATCACTTCTAAGAAATACCTATAGTTCAATCAATTAGATATGTAATAATTGTACATGGCAACAGTCAGCACTGGCCTTAGAAATGGGACGTATATCAAGTTTGATTTGTCTCCTTTCTCTTTCTTGGTAACAACCTTGACATTCTTAGACATGCCCTGTTCCAACACTCTTAAAACACTCGTTCTCTATGAATTACCTATTGCCATAATAATACCTGTAACAAAACCTATACAACTTTGGTGGCATAATTCTCATTTATCGCTGATTCTGAAGTTAGACAGGGGTTGACTGGGGGCTCGGCTGATTTTGGCTGGACTTTTTAACATGTCTGGGGGGCAGCTGACTGTTCAGTGGTCTAAGATGATCTCAGCAGAGGCAACTTGGCCAGGTATCCAGGAGCTCCTAGTAGGTGAACCCAGGAATAGCCATATGGTGTCAGCGGAGGAGTAGAAGGGAGGTCAAACTTGATTGATTTTAAATCTTCTTGTATTATGCTTGCTAACTTCTCACTGGGGGGAGCAAATTATGTGGTTGCACTCAGGAGTCAGAATGGAGGGCCTTGCCAAATTATATGGCATAGGGTATAGATATGAAAAGGGGCAAAATATATCATGAGTTTGATCTATGCCTTTCTTCCATACAATTTCCTCTGGGGAAAGGGTCAAGCATCATTTATACAGAGTTGTGATGATGCTTTTGTGCAAAGCTAATGTGTTGACACTACCATAGCTATCTACTGTTACATGTGTGACAAAAACACAGAAGAAAAGGAAGGAAGCTCTGTTATGGATTAAAGGTGACTGCAGATTCTTTGTCATTCCCCCCACTGAAAGGTAGGGTCTTTTTTCCCCTATCCCTTGGAATCTGAGCAAGTTAATAGCTATGGTCAATAGAGTGCAGTGGAAGGAACACTCTGCCTGCTCTGGGCCCAGCCTTTCATTAGCTGGCGGCGTCCAAGTCCCCCTCCTTGGAATGTTCATTCTTTAGACAACTCCTCTCAGATGCACCACTGCCACCAGGTGAGAATCCCATGCCACATGGAGTGGCCACCTGTGGGCTTTCTGATCAAAAGGTAACTGGCATTAAGGCTGGTTAAGGCACTGGACTCCCACATGACTGACCACAGTTTGAGTCCTGAACCTGACAGCTTGCTTTCTCACTCTCTCTGGCCAAATTAAAAAAATAGATAAATAATCCTTAAGAAAAAAAAAAAAGGTAACTAAATTGCCAGCCATTCAAGTTTGATTGTTCAGCTCAGTTGTGCCTCTGGATGACTGTAGCCCAGCCAGCCTCACATCGATGCAATGTTCATCCCAGCCCAGAGTGTGAAAGACAATAAAACAATTATTGTTTATTTAAGTCATCAACATTTGGGATGGTTTACTATGCAGCCATAGATAACAGAGACAAACTCCAAGAATAACAATGTAGGTATTAGATCAGGTTAAAGGAGGTATGCTTGATTTTTGGATTTTCTAGAACCATTAAAAAAGGCAGTCAACTATTTTACCTAAATTTATAGCCAACTTCATAAATAGTGTTCTGAAATGGTAAACGCAAACAAAACAAAACAAAAGTTGAGAGGGGAGAGGGCAGTTTATCAAGGGTGTTATCTTTCAAGTAGACCTTAAGAGGGTCTTAGCTATTATAGATTCTGACACAAATGCATCTTGGACTCCATTCTCTGTTCCTGACTCCTCAGGTCACTGCAGAAAACTTTCCAGAGCAAGAAAGCCTCACTCTCTCTGGCCAAATTAAAAAAATAGATAAATAATCCTTAAGAAAAAAAAAAAAAGGTAACTAAATTGCCAGCCATTCAAGTTTGATTGTTCAGCTCAGTTGTGCCTCTGGATGACTGTAGCCCAGCCAGCCTCACATCGATGCAATGTTCATCCCAGCCCAGAGTGTGAAAGACAATAAAACAATTATTGTTTATTTAAGTCATCAACATTTGGGATGGTTTACTATGCAGCCATAGATAACAGAGACAAACTCCAAGAATAACAATGTAGGTATTAGATCAGGTTAAAGGAGGTATGCTTGATTTTTGGATTTTCTAGAACCGTTAAAAAAGACAGTCAACTATTTTACCTAAATTTATAGCCAACTTCATAAATAGTGTTCTGAAATGGTAAACGCAAACAAAACAAAACAAAAGTTGAGAGGGGAGAGGGCAGTTTATCAAGGGTGTTATCTTTCAAGTAGACCTTAAGAGGGTCTTAGCTATTATAGATTCTGACACAAATGCATCTTGGACTCCATTCTCTGTTCCTGACTCCTCAGGTCACTGCAGAAAACTTTCCAGAGCAAGAAAGCGGGGGTAGTGTCTCTTTTGTTGCTTCCTCAGGCATACAAGTGCCCAGTCCTATGCACATGTATGCATGTATGCGTAAATACACACACACACACACACACACACCTTATTATTATTAATTTAGGCACTCACATGTGCTTTTTCCGCTGCCAGTTTCATTCTTCAGTGACATCCAGCCTTGTTCAGGGCCCTGTTTACCATTCACCCATTGTTCAATAATCATCTCTGTTCATGAAATTGAACTGAAATTTTGAAGAGCTTTGCTGTCAGGGCTGTCAAATTTGCACTGTGTCTTCTCAGGACAAAATAATCTTCATGTGAAGGCAATCTAATCTCTGTTGCTGCCTACTGTGCATCTTAGACTTTCATCCCACTTTTTGCTAAAGAAGGTCAGAATCTGACTATATCATTTTTAGCCCAGGTAATTCTCCCATCTAACTGCCAATTTTTTTCATGTCCTTCTTAAATAAGACACCAGAGCACCAGAGGCTACAGGCAAACAAGAAACCTGGTACTGTGAGGATAATTCTGAGCTCTAGCTTAGAGACCTGCTACCAACTAACTGTAATGTCTGTGAGTCTCTTCAGCTTCTCTGGGTCTCAATTTCCTCACCTGTAAAGATGGGGCTGATTAGAGTTGACAGTTCTGGAAGGCGCCTCCTAGCAACACAATTCTCAGATTTTACAGGGCACCCGGAGATGCTAACATTGACTTTTGGAAACTCCTTTGAAGGTTCTTTCTGTGATGTAGGCAGTGTGGGGTGTCATAAGGAACATGTCCCTTAGGAAAATGAGCATGCTTCAGATCCTTACCTCCTGCTCTCTTTGCTTACTTTCCATGTTTGGTTTGAAAATGAGATCCACAGTCTTACAGTACTTCTTTGATTCACTGCCAATATTTGCTGAAGCAAACCAAAAGGAGAATTTAGGTTAGAGTACAGTAAAGACGGACAAATGACAAAAACAGTCACTTCTACCAGTGTATTGAAAACTAGCTCTTTTATTCATGGTGGGGAGGGGTTTCCCAAGAATCCCCCAGAATGTGGAAGGCTGAGACACCCCCTGCTCTTCCTCTACTGCATACACTCTTCATTTTCTGAGCTGTTGGGAGTAGCCCAAACCTCCTAGGGTAGCTCTGGCATTAGCACATCCTGGCCTGGACCCATTCCCTCAGGAGGGGGTGGGGCCCTGGGCTCTGGGGTACAAACTGAGGGGAGCATACCAGATGGCCGGATGAAGGTCACATTGGCACTCCTTTCTTCGGCAAAGCTCTGGGGTGATGAATGGTGCACTGAAATGATGAGCATGACTTTAAAAACTTGGAAAGGTCGTTCACGTATTGATGGCAAACTCAGCGACGTGGAGGCACCCAACCACTTTTCAAGGGCTAAAGGGTCAGCAAAGCATAAAGCTTATTATGCCCAGGATTTTCTCCTTGTATTTTGTAAACCCACGTGCATTTTAATGGAAATTTAATAGTATGTTTCAGATTTATTTACACTTAACTCATCAAAATGTTTTGTAAGAGGGACTGAAGGTCTAAGAAGCCTTTTGAGTTTTTTTTTTAATAAGCTTTTTAAGGACCTTTCTTTTTTTGTGTAAACAGGAAACCATGTATCACTGAGAGCAAACAAAGTTGAACCCCAAAAGGTTCAAGTTTGATTTGAAACTCAGAAGTCATGAACAATAGGGATACTTTGTGATGAAATGAATTTCCCCATGGTTTTTCCTTATATATCTATAGGGAAGCAGCTGAAGATTTCAACAGAATACTATTTTTCTAAAATGAATAAATATTCTGAAACGTAGTATACAAATTGTAAATGTCATACTGCCATACTGCTTTTTTTTTTTTTTGAGAGATTTTTGCTATAGGGCACGTGCGCTCGCCAGACAGACTGAGAGAGACATAGAGACAGAAAGCGAGAAATCACCCCCCAGGGGGGATGGTCACGCTGCAATCCCTTCTCCTCCATTCTCCTCTCAGGATCTTGGGCACGCACGCACATGTGCCCGGCGTGAGTTTAAGCCACCGGGTCCGGGATGTGAACCGTGGTTGACTACATGGGAGTCCAGCAACATAGCCATTACACTAACTGCTGGTCCCCTGCTTTTTTTTTTTAGAAAAAGATCACTGGCTATTGACACATTTTTAAATGTTTTTCTTTGTAAAAGTTGAGTTAGGTGTAATATCACATCATAAGCAGAAATTTTATTTCTTAAGTTTCTTAGTAGAATTAAAGTTTTAAAAAATTGGTATATAAAAAGGTTGTGTGAATGAAAAGGGCTATATACAAGAAAAACTGTCTGGACTGACTTTCTCAATTGTTTTCCTTATATTGACAGTGCCTGTACAGGTAAAGTAAATAGGCAGGTGATTGGTTTATTTGTAGATATTTGTAACTGCCTTTCTCATCCTCTGTCCCCCTACTCCTCCAAGCAGATGTAACAATTTTCATGAAACAACTAAATATTGAATAATTCATTGTTTTAATAGACTGAATTAGTATTGCTATATTTTATATTCTTATATCTTTAGGTATATGTACTTAAATGCTCTATTTACTTTATATTAGTTCTATAAGTATATGTACTTATATACTTTTATGCTTGAAATACTTACATACTTTCTTTTTGCCAAGGATGCATGTGCTCACCAGAGAGAGGCAAAGGGAGAGGGAGAAAGTACGCCCCAATGGGATATGATATTACAATCCCTTCTCCTCCATCTTTTCAGCCTATTAAGATATTAGGTATGCATGCAAAAATACCTAGCATGTTTTCTAAGCTGCTGGGATTGGGATTCAAACTGTGCAGTTGGCCATATGGGAATCTACTCTCTGAACCACTAGATCATGAAGGTGGCCCTATACATTCTTTATTTACTTTATACTTACAGTCATATGAAATCTAGATTAGTATTTATATTAGAATTGATTTTTACTTCGTGTGGGCTGTGCTTAGATGTGCATTATCATCCTGTTGGTATCAGTCTGAAAAGCTGAAATAAGAAAATAGACTGACCATTCATTTTACAATTTATTACTCAGCACTATGTCTGTGATGGTTAGAGAAGTGGGAATTCAATTCAAGGTTGCCAAAGAGACACTTCTACAGGTTGATGCTCCTCCAAGAGGGCCAAATGCAGAATGGGAAGTTAGTTTCTCCATGTCCAATTTACTAAAGTACATGATATAAGTTACTCTTTTATGAACTTGTTTTTTCCTTCTGAAGTGCTTTTGTGTTTTGGTAGAAGGAGGATCGAATCTTTTCGTTCACAATCATCTTACTAAGCTTTATACAAATTCTATTGTGAATCTACCATTGTATTGTTAAAAAAATGGCTTGGAGACCAGCAGATGTCGTAATGGTTATGTTGCTGGATTCCCAAGTAGTTGACTGCGATTTGAATCCCAGACTCAGTGGCTTAAAACTTAGGCTGGACACATGTGTTTGCATGTCCAAGATCCCAAGAGGAGAATGGAAGAGAAGGGATTGAGGCATGACCATTCCCCCCCACTCCCCGGGGGTGGGGGCGTGATTTCTCACTTTCTCTGTCTCTCTCTGTTTCTCTGGTGAGCACACGTGCCCTATAGCAAAAATCTTTCTAAAAATATATGGCTCAAAGTAGGATTGATTTTTTTTAAAAACTAATCTTAATGTGGAAGCAATTAATCATTTGAATTTTATTAATACTTACTACCTACACATAACAAGTTAGAAAAGTCTGAAAAGTGTTACTAATATTTAACTATAAGTTTAAAAAAAAAACCCACATCTGGCAGAAGCATCTTTTGGAGAAGTGAGTAGATTTAAAAAAAAAACAAAACCATGAAACAAAATTGATCAATGGCATAATCACAGCCAGTGAAGTAAATGACTAGAAACTTCCCCAGGTTTATATCCTTTCCAGTTGCTCAGAGGAACTCTATCAGATCTGCCTGGGAGAGCAATAGAGAAACTTGGTGGCGAAATACAACACAAATAATTGCTCATCCTGTGTAAAATGCCTTCCATCCGCTCTGGGAAAACCTGCTTGTGGTAGGAAGAAGCCAGGTAGCATGGAATAAAAGGGTAAGTGATTTCTGCCAAACAGGTACCAATGAGCCAGCTGGCTACCAGCGACTTGTGGGCAGAGACCCAGGTTTGAGTGGCAAAAGCCAAGGGAAAAACAAGGATTGCACCAGCTTTAGTAAAGAGCACTTAATGGCCTCATGAAGGAGGCTATGGGGGAATTCAGCACATAAGTAAAAGATAAACAAACTTAAAAACAGGCTTTATAGGCCGATGTGGTGTGCTAGCTGTTATGGGGCCCCTGCTGGTGCCCAAGGGTGTGTCAGTGGGGAGGGGTGGTTATGGCTTTTGGAAGAGTGCAGAGCTGAACTGGGGTGGTGCAACTAAGTTGCTGGATTTTATGTGAGAGGTTGGAATCTTTTTACGACCCGTTTGTAAATTAGGTCAAACCATGTCCTTCATATGCAGGTCACAGTCATCTTCATCTTCTGAATTTGACAGAAGCAATCTGCATTATCATTGTTGTTGCTCAATAGTTAGCATTGCTTCTGTAAAATGATGCAAATAATACATATCACATAGTTACAAACTCTAGAGTAAAGCTGATATCTTAAAAAAAAGTCCATTTACCCATCATACATGTGTGAGAGTCACCTTTGAATGTTCATGTTTTGTTATTTTTCTTCTTTAGATTTAAAATAAAAAAATATTTTGATAGGTGACATGAATTTCATGTAGGAAAAGTTTCTAGACAGGTTTTCAGGAAGTGAGAGTCTTCTTGGCATATTTTCCAGTTTAGAGTTTTTGTCAGACAGTTTATTTAAATTTTAATTTGGGCTCATGATTATGGTAAAAAATAATATTTTTTTTAATCTGAGAAGCCAAAATCCTAAAGTGCCTCTCCTCTCCTCATAATCTAAATAAAATTCAAATATCCATCACCATTTTGTTTCATCTTCAAAGGGCCTTCACTCAAAGGAGCTAAAGAACTTGGACTTTTCTACTCTTTTCCCTGGAATACATTTAGCTTTGTTCTTTGCAGCATAGGCAATTGCTGTTAAAGAGACTTGCAGTTAACATGTAATTAATAGTTTGGCATTTCCCCTAGGCTTTCCTTAGGACTCTTTCTGTATCTGTTTTGTATTACAGAGTTCCCTTGCTAAATATTTCCAGATCATATAGATTTAGATAAGACAAGTTCCAGAACTTGGAGTATTTTTTATTTTGACATTTTCAGTATTTATTAGTGTAATGAAAATAATACTTTGACAAGTCCTCAAACAATCAATGGCAATATTCTTAAATCTTGAGTAGTTTAGAGTAACTTTCAGTGGCTAGTGACCAGCTGATATCCAACCGTTCTCCTTTCAGATGTGTTAGCAAATTTGAAAGTCCTCTTAGATTGCTTTCCCATGATGATAATTGCATTTCCCTCAGTCCCTCTGGGTGGTCGGTGGGTCTGACATATCTTGCTCTTTCATCTGTGAGAATTAAAGAGTTAGGAAAGGATGAACTATGGTTCTGGGGCAAATCACATTTTTTGTGCCTGGGCTTAACATGGGGCATGCTGGGAGTCATAGTGTACTCAGAGGGAGCAGCTATTACCCCCAAGCCAAGTGTATTAACCAGAGGGTGGTATGGGGTCACTCTGCACATCAAGAGACGTGACCTAACTGGAATAAGTAATTTCAACTCAATCTGGGGACTAATTATGGTTCACTTGGATGTTTTCCAGAGCAGTCTTCAGTGAGGTGAGTTGGTTGGGTGGCCTTTATTCATTCTTCCTCTCTATAGATCTTTGCCTTTCTTATGGAACTTACCTCATTTTTCTTCATAAGAACTTACATATATATCTCTATGCTTTACTAAGTTTGAGCGAGGGAAGGGACTATATTTTTCTCAATGTCATTCTCCCCGGTTCTTAGCATAGAAAATATTTCTCAAGTTGTATTAAAATTTATTTATGTCACAAGACACCATACCCCTTGTAGTTAGGCTAAGGTTAGGTGCTTGTAAAAAACAAACAAACAAAAAACCCCACCATATATCAATGACTTCACCTGAGAAAAATTTATTTCCTATTCATAGAATAGTCCAGTGTGAGTTTATCTAGCTAACCATGGCTTCTTCTACATGGTGACTTCTTATTTTCAGGTTCCTTCTAACTTGTGGCTCAGCCTCCCATAGGCCCTTAGAATCCACCACATCTAGCCAGAGATACAGGAAGAGAGTATGAAGAAAGGGATATCTGAATCTAAATTGCTTTGCCTGGAAGTGACACACATCACTTCCACTCATACTTTCTTGTCCTTCCCTAGATGCAAGAATGTGTGGGGTGGTTATCCCTAGGCTGTAGTGTCCCAGTAGAGGAGGAAAAGCTATAGAAGCAGTGGCATGCATTTTTTGGATACCAGTTGTCTCTAATAGGTTTCCCAAAAGATTAAACACCTTAAAAAATGTCCAGAATAATGAATAATACAAAATTAGGTCTGAAGGGACTTTAGAATCATTATAAACTCTTTTCATTTTATAGTGGAGGAGACTTGAACTTAAAGAGGTAGTGAGAATTTTCCAAGTCTATACAGCTAATTGATAGTAAAGTTGGGAGTAGAACCGGGTCTCCTTACTACAGTTATTTCTGTGGCACTATCTCCAGTGTGTTTGTAATTTTTGCACTGCTCAGGTGCTTGAGAACAGTGGATGGAAGAACATATTTGTAGAAAGTTTTGTGGAGTTGTGTTATCAGGTTACTTTTATCTTACTTTGTGTTGCTTTAACAAAATACTGTATAATTTATAAAAAAAATAGAAACTTATCTTCTCATAGTTCTGGAGGCTGGGACTCTAAGAGCAAGGTTCTGGCAGGTTTGGTATCTGGTGAGGGCTGCTGTCCACTTCTAAGGTGGCACCTTGCTGCTGCATCCTCTGGAGGAGATGAACACTGCTGGAGTTTGGATGTGCCCCAGAAGTTCAAGTGCTGAAGTTGGCTGTACTGTAAAGATGTTAAGTGGAAATCCTTCATGTTATCCCAGATAAGGGCCTTTGGGTGTGGTAAGGCTATGGGGGTGGTGGTGGTGTTATGATTGAGTTCTGGTGTGTTTATAAGAGGGAAAAGGAGACCAGAGCAGACAAAGTTATGAACAGCAACTCTGCTTCAGATCCTGCCCTCTGACATGCTGTAGTGTCATCAGAAGTTGTCCCTTAGCCCTCTAAACCACAAACTGGATGAACTTTAACAAAAATATTCTTGCCAGGGGGCATGTGAGATAGCACTCCCTAGCGTGCTGTGGTCCTGCTGCAGTCCTTTTTTCCCCATTCCTCCTTCTTATCAGGACTTTTTGGCATGCACGCACATGCACCGGATGTCTTTTCAGGCTTTCCTTCACAAAGTAGCTTGAACTATGGTTGACCTGGTGGGATCTGGTTCACTTAACAACTCTGCTATGGGACCAGCCCAAACTGATTTTTTTTTTTTTTAAGAGGGACATGGAACACTTTTTAATGTCAAGTCAGAAACAACCTCTCCCCTTCCTCGATCCCACTATCTCTTGTCACATCCAGTACCCCTTCTGGAGGCCTCTCTGGTTCCCAGACTTTGGGAAGGGGAGAAAAAACTGCATACCTAAAAACTGCATTTTCCTCTCTTTTATACACATGCACACAAAGGTGGGAAATTAAATAAAATCAACTGAGAGGATTACATTCTGCAGAGGTCACGAAGGCATCAGAGATTCCTATAACAGGCTAAAGCAGGTGGTTATTGCCGGTTTAGTTGGTTCAGTTGCTTTGCTGTCCGTTAACGTTGGGAGGCATGGTGGGGAGGCGAGGCCACCTGGCTGGGATGGCCTTTGCCTGCAAGAGCCACACTGGAAAGTTGCTGTGCCTGATATTAATTGGTTTTGTTTTTTAACTTTTTTTTTTCTTTTTTTTTTTTTTTTTTGAGAGATTTTCACTGCAGGGCGCGTGCGCTCGCCAGACAGACAGAGAGAGACATAGAGACAGAAATGGCCACACTGCAATCCCTTCTCCATTCTCCTCTTGGGATTTCAGGCACGCATGCACATACGTGCCCAGCATGAGTTTAAGCCACGGGTCCAGGACTCACATGGGAATCCTGCGACATAGCCATTACGCCAACTGCTGGTCCCTTTTACCACTTTTTATAGCTATATCTGACATGAAAATAAAAAGGCAGGAGCCGATTTCACAATTGCCAGTAAGCTCCGTCATCTTTTAGAAGATCAACACACAGGTAACACCATATACAGCATGCAGTAACGTCTGATAGAGGATCCTGCTGAGAAAAAAAAAGAGACTAGAACTCTAACAAAAAAAAAATATATATATGGTGTGTGCATCTATGTGTGTGTATATATATACATGTGTGTGTGTGTGTGTGTGTGTGTGTATGCCAAAATGTTGCCAGAACGTTGCGGTGGTGGCAGCTTAGCCCCACGGTCAGTGGCACTTATGCCAAAATTTAAGAAGTAGGTGCAAACCCAGAAGAGGTGGCAACCAAATGCAACCAACATCCTTCCTCAATGTCCATTGCTTACTTTGCTGACTGCGCCCGGGCCGAACAGTGTGATGCTGGTGTTGGTGTGGCCCAATCATGTATATGATACACACACACTGTATAATATATGTCAGCAGCAGCATAGCCAACAAACCCAAGAAATGGTACGGATCACCTTTCCATGTCTAAACAGGAGGGAGATGGCAGAGTACTGTCTGCGCACAACGTCGGAGTAAGGAGGACCCAGGAGAACTGGTATGTTGGTTATACTGCGTGTAATTTTGGGGGATACACCAAATACTCACCGGGTGGTTAATGCCCAGTGTGTGGTCCACCAGTTGTAAACCTAGCTAAAAAGTACACTATTCATTTTTAATGTTTAACAGATAGAGGATCCTGCTGAGATCCTCTTTCACTTGTGTATTTTTAATTTTGACTTGTTTTTGCACTAAGTGGTAGACTCATATCAGAAAATATAATTAATAAAATTAATAATGAACCAGAATCCTTTATTATCCATGATATTCATGTAATAAAATGAAAAAAAATGTTTAACGATATATTTTGTGACTATTTGTGGGATTATTGTTGCTGTTGGACTGTTTTGTGTTTCATTTTCCCTTCCTTCCCTTTCCCCTTTCCCCTTTGCCCTTTCCCTTTTCCCTTTTCCCCTTTCCCCTTTCCCTTTTCCCCTTTCCCCTTTCCCCTCTCCTCTCCTCTCCTTTTCTTTCTCTTGTCTTAGTTCCACATTGGGTAATACACACAGTTGTGGCACAGTCTACCAAAGAGCCCGCAGCGGCACATCTGGGCCTGCATGTCTCAATCTGTGTTCATCTCTAGTGTCTGATTGTATCTGGGATGGCCGATGCCAGAACGTTCCACGCCAGGGGCACTTCAGCAGATAGAGTGGCTGACCCCTTGCCCATGCTGGCAACAAGTAGGTCATATGATGCAGTTCATGGCTGGGTCCAAGGGGGTGTGTTCTTCCAATTTGAGAAAGAAAGAAAACTTGGTAGTACCTAAATATCTGCAAGGCAATTTTCAGTTTCCTTTTTTAAACATTTTTTTCTCCCAAAGTATTCTTTGTTCCCCTCATTCAAATTTCCATCTTATTAGGCTTTGTATCTCTGAATTTCATTTGAGCATATCTTATGTGTTGCTGTTGGTGTTACCTTTGCTGTAGTGTTGGTGGTTGCGGTGGTGGCAGCTTGGCCCCAGGGGCAGTGGCACTCACACCAAAATTTAAGAAGTAGGTGCAAACCCAGAAGAGGTGGCAGCCAAATGCAGCCCTCCTCAACATCCATTCATTATTTGCTGACTGTACCTGGGTTGAACAGTGTGATGCTGGTGTTGGTGTGGCCCAATTTCCTGGAGGCCACAGTGTGTAGTTTCCTTAGTCATGTTCTGAGACATTGAAATAAAGGAATTTTGAGAGGGAAGGTCTATTTCCTGTTTTGACCCCTTACTTTCCTTCAATAAGTCTTTTGTCATCCTTGTACCACTGAAATTCTGCTGAGGGAACTGCTGAAGCATCACACTGCAGTGTCCCCTTTTGTCCCAGAGGATACCTGTACCCTTTGCTTCTGAAATGTATGGTAGATGGTTCATGGTGACCTTTACTCTCTGTACCACTGCTGCAGCCATATTGTTGACGGCACTGCACTTGTAGTTTCCTGGCTGCTCCTGGGTGATGCCCTGAATACATCTTCACTCACAAGCCAACAGCTTTGGGAGAGATGTGTCTCCAGGTAACCGTAGACTCTGGTCTACCCATTGCTATGCAGGTGAGACTGATATTCTTGCCTTTGTTAATGGAGAGACCTGAAGAAACCTCTACAATTTTGGGAGATACTTGTACAAGGAGGTAGACCTGGGAGGCCTTTGGGTGGTTGTCTGTCTGGACAAGTCAGGTGTACAGGCCCTTGTTGTGCACATCCATGTTCGGGATCTCGATGCTGTGCTGGGTTTGAGTGTTGCTCAGAAGGACCATGTGGGGATCTAGGCACTACTTGTCATTCTCAGCATAGAGGATGGTGCTGCAGTTGAGCCAGGCCACCGGGGTGACCCAGTTGTCAATTGTGCACCTGAGGATGGTTCTCTCCCCAAGACAGAAACATCACATGTCCATGGCTTTGGGAAAGGTGGCATTTCCACTGCACAAGGGCACTCCTGTTTCTCCAGGCCAAGGCAGTATGTGGAGGGTGTACGCTGATGCAGGAACAAAGGCAGTGAAGGAAAGAGTACTTTCAGAAAAACAGTCACAGGCAGAGAAGACTGCAAGAGGGAGGCTGCATGGACCTACTCCTCAAATACCTAAACCTCTCCTCAGACAGGTTTTTGCTATAGGGTGCGTGTGCTTGCCAAAAAGACAGAGAGAGACAGAGAGAGAAAACAAGAAATCACCCCCCAGGGGGGATGGCCACACCACAATCCCTTCTCCTCCATTCTCCTCTCTGGATCTTGGGCACGCATGCACATGTGCTGGGTGTGAGTTCAAGCCACCAGATCTGGGACTTGACCCACGGCTGACTACATGGGAGTCCAGCAACATAGCCATTACGCTAACTGCTGGCCCCTCGAACTGCCATTTGTAAAAAACCATCCAGCCTCAGTTATTTCTGTTAGCAATGCAATTGTAGATGAATACAAAAGTATCCTCACATGGTAGAAGAGCAGAACAGAGTGAATCCACTCCTTTAAGGTTTTTTCTGTAGGAGCAGTAATTCCATCCAGAACAGTGCCCTCATCATTTAATTTTCTTTTGAAGATTCTCTTAACACTATCACACTGATGATGAAGTTTCAGCATATGAACATTGGGCAACATGTAAACTATAGTATGTTTAATTCAGCTCCCATTTTCCCTTCTATGTTCTGATTCTCATCTACCAAGATCTCCTCTTTTTTTTTTTTTTGGAGAGGTTTTTCACTATAGGGCACGTGCGCTCGCCAGACAGAGAGAGACATAGAGACAGAAAGCAAGAAATCACCCCCCAGGGGGGATGGTCACGCCGCATTCCCTTCTCCTCCATTCTTCTCTCGGGATCTTGGGCACGCATGCACACGTGCCTGGCGTGAGTTTTAAGCCACTGGGTCCGGGACGTGAACCACAGTCGACTACATGGGAGTCCAGTGACATAGCCATTACGCTAACTGCTGGTTCCCATCTCCTTTTTTTTGATAATCAATAATTACAGTAAATTGTCAGGGTTTGCAGATTAGTGAGAAATGGGAATATGATTGGGGATAAAAGTGTGTCCAGAGTAATTGATGTTGTAGGTACTGTCAGGGTAAGTCATGATGTTACTTGAAAGAACATGGGTCTAAAACTTTCAGGTGATTATCGTAAATCTTATTTTAGAGTTATTTTATTTTAGTTTTTGCCATAAGGCTCATGTGCTCATGAGAGAGAGAGACAGACAGACAGACAGACAGACAGACAAAGGGAGGAAAGATGAAAAAATCCTTTCTCCTCTTCAGGCTTCAGGCATGCATACTATATGCTTTGGCATGGTTTTCAATCCACTGGGTCCGGGACTTGAACTGTGGATTTGGCCACATGGGATTCAGCTGCCTTCACCACCATACCACTGGCTGGCCCAGGAGTTGCTTTCTAAAAAGAGTTCCTAGGAAGTTCTTATTAAAGTGTATTTATAGAAATTATGTAGGTAATATATAAACATCCAAAAATGTTTTAAATTGACTTGTCAGCATGATCCATAGTGAGTAGGGTCTGAGGGGTTGAGAGAGGGGGCAGATACGTTTTGAGAGGAATAAACAGCAAAGGTCTGGAGGCTCTCCTACTTTGGGGAGAGCAAACTGAGTAGAGTGCTGTTAGTGGTGGTGGTGGGGGATTTTTTTTTTTAAGTTAGTTTTCACCTTCCTCTCACCCTCTCCTTTCATGAGTGAGAAAGAGAAAAGGGTGGGTGGTGGTGGGGCAAGTATCCTTCAGGGAGTCTTATAATATGATCCTCTCCAGCATTTCAGCCAGCCAAGATCACTTGCCAGTGTACTGGCGTGTTCAGGTCAACCCAGGATGAGAACTTGGGGTCTCCCATATGGATCTAGTGTTATACAGCAAAGCTCTACCGCCTGAGCCACTGTGGCTGAACAAGAAGAAGAATTTGTAAGTCAAAGATTCAAATGAGGGCACTGGGTAGCTGGAACATGAGATGGTGGGGAAAGAGAGCACTAGCTGGGAAATTTCTTCTCTATTTTTCTTTTATATCTTTGAGGATTGACTGTCATCATCATATGTCAGACTCCTAGGCTAGTCTTGGCTCTCTCTCAATCCATGAATGACACTAGGGCAGTGATTTATCCTTTTTTGGGGATTTAATTCTTCCAGTTATGAAACAGGAGGGGTATACTAGACCCCTAGTTTTCTAACCATGTTATTTGGAGACTTGAGGGTCTTGTGTCTGTGCTGCAAGAGTATCCCTGCAGGGACGGGAGCGTATAGCAAGTAGGCAGTTTCTACCCTATTCCTTTCCATCCCATAATAGCCAAATTATCTCTGCAATATGTATTTCATATTGAATTTCCATAGAAAAGTTTGGTTGAAGAGCAGGTTCTGTGTCAAACAGAAAAATTGGGGAAGATTTTAGCCTAGAACACTCCTCAGATTTCTTTAGGTTTTGATATTTTTGGAGTCTGTGGTCAGTACGCAAAGACTTTGAACCTTTCAGGTTGTGTACATAAGTGTGCATGCTCCCTGTCTTTAGCAGACTATCCTGGAAGCCCAAGAGGAAAGACTGGGACAACTATGCATAGGACACACTATCAAATAAACAAAAAGACAGATTGATTCCTTGAGATTCACTGAGTGCCTGCCTCTAGGCATTTCGTGTAATTGAATATTAAAACCCCCTAGGGACCAGCAGTTAGCGTAATGGCTATGTTGCTGAACTCCTATGTAGTCAACCGTGGTTCGAGTCCTAGACCCGGTGGCTTAAACTCACGCTGGGCACGTTTGCGTGTGTGCCCAAGATCCTGAGAGGAGAATGGAGGAGAAGGGATTGCAATGTGGCCATCCCCCCTGGGGAGTGATTTCTTTCTGTCTCTCTGTCTCTGTCTGTCTGGTGAGCGCAAAAGCCCTTAGCAAAAACCTCTCCAAAAAAAGAAAAAAAGAAAAACAAAAACCCTACAACTCAATTAGATAGATATCATCATTACTGTTGCCATTACAATTTTTTTTTTTTTCTCTTATAGGGTGTGTATGTTTGCTGCAGAGAGAGAAAACAGGAAAATAAGAAAGCAACCACTGGGGGCGGAGGTGACCATGCCACAGTCCCTTCCCATTCTCCTCTTGGGATTTTGGGCACACATGTGTATGTGACCAGTGTGTTTCTCAAGCCACTGGGTTCAGAATTTGAACTGCGTGGTAGGCCACTGACTGACCTACTAGTAACCATTAAAAAAAATTTTTTTTTTTGGGGGGAGACCAGCAGTTAGCATAATGGCTATGTCGCTGAACTCCCATGTAGCCAACTGCGGTTCAAGTCCCAGACCTGGTGGCTTAAACTCACGCCGTGGGTCTGTGTGCGTGCCCACGATCCCGAGAGGAGGATGGAGGAGAATGGATTGTGGCGTAGCCATCCCCCCTGGGGGGGTGATTTCTCGCTTTCTCTCTGTCTCTTTGTGTCTTTCTGGCAAGCGCACGTGCCCTATAGCAAAATCCTCTCCAAAAAAAAAAAATTATTTTTTACACTCAATCTCTGTGCATCATTATAAACTAGTAACCATTTTAAAAATGTCTTGCTAATATTCCCCTTTTCCCTGCCCATCCAGGCGAGGCAAAGGGCAGGCCTCCAGAAGAAGACTCCTCCATGGCTCCTGAGACGTGATATCGCATGGTGCGCTTATGCACTGCGTGGATTTTTATTTTTTGCCTTTTAAAAAATGTAGTTTTGGTGGTTTTTAATTTTTTTCCTTCTTTTTCTCTCTGTTTCTTTTTGTTTGTTTGTTTTTCTCTCTTTTCTCTCTCTCTGTTTCCTTTCCTTTTATCTCATCATTCTGCTCCTCAATCGCCATTCTCTGTGTTTCTAGGTGGATCTAAGGGATCTATAGCCAAACTGTAGTGTCCCGGTTGTGGAATTCGCAAAAACAACAACAAGCTAATTCCGCTGTAAGCACGGGAGGGTCGTTTTTATTCAAGCTCTAGAGCCAGGACTCTCAATCTTACTGGCACAGTGGGTCAGAGTTGAGAGCCCCCGTGTTAGTCAGGCTGGGTTTTTTCATTTGATTCATCTATTATTTTTTTTGTATTTATTTTATTCTTTTCTTTAAATTTATTTACATTAATTCACTATACATCATTACAGCATACAAAATGAATTTTCCATCCAGAATACACTGTATATTGGCTCAATCAAGCACATCAACATATGTGTTATCAACAAATAATTTTCCATTTCTTATGTCCTGTATATTTTGCTTTTTTTTTCTTTCTTGCCATCCTTGATTCCTTATCCCTCACCCTCTGCCGTGTCCCACCCTCCTCCCATATTGTCTCTAGTAGCCATGGTTGTTTTGTATGCCTTCCCTCCCCCTCCCATTTAATTGATTTGCTAATGAACTTAATTAGTCTAAATATTTCCAATAGCAAGTGCAGCTGATATATACCTGTACATGAACCCAAGTCTGACTTTAGGCATAAACCTCAGTGAGTAGAATGAACATACTATAAAGTAGTACCTAGCTGGGGCTATATAGCTTACTGCAGTCATCAAATATGCATTTT
>NW_006198305.1:2262849-2271608 GCF_000334495.1 Tupaia belangeri chinensis
TATATATATTTCATATATATACATAAATATATATGCATATATGTAAAACTAGAAATGGGAAATTATTGACAATAACATGCATGATTAAGTCATTGTGCAGTATATTCTAGATAGGAAATCACATTTTATATACTGTGATTATGCTTAGGAAATGAATATAAATTAATTAATTAAAAAAGATTCAGAAAAATAAAAGCTCATGGAAATACATTTTATTGATTACATAATTTCTTATATAATCTAACTACTTTCAATAGCAAGTTCAGCTGGTAATTTCAAAAAAAGCAGTTTTAACTTTAATAAATCAAAGAAATGCTAAGGAACTTTGCTTAAAACTTAAAGCCAGGAAACAGGTTAGGATTCTGTTCAAATAGTAGGTACATGAACCTATTGACAGCTCAAGACAGGATAACTATGAGAAAACTATGTATGGATTTCAAAAAGTTTTTGTACCAAAATGAATTCATACTTTAATTGTTAAAAACAAAACAAAACAAAACTAAACAAACAAAACAAGTCACTATTTGCAAAAATAAATGAAGAGACTAAAGCTCAGAGTGACAAATCAATTCAGCTCTCTAAAGCAACAGGGCTCGTATTTAAAAGAACACTGACTCCAGGGTCCATACTCTACCTGGTTCTAGTTCTCTGATTTGGTAACCCCCTCATCGGGCCCTTGGCTCTTTTGCAGGCTTCCTCTGCCTTATTGATCCCCAGGGCTGTTCCTCAATGGGGAGAATACTTTCTATCATGAGAAGGAATAAGAGCCCCTTGACTGTCAAGGTGACATAAGTGCTCACTTGATCTACAAAATCCTCACCAGGAACAGTGCTTGGCATAGGTTACTCTGAGGCCTGGTTGATGACCCATCACTTGTAAATGTTGTTACAGCCCTCATGAGGTGTGGAAGTATACCAGAGACACCTGGAAGAGGCACAAGGGACACTGTTCACAAGGCAAAAGTCAAGGAATACACCCTGATTAGTCATTCCATGGTAAAGTGTGGCAAGATTCTGCTTTTAGACAGGGAGAAGCCACTCTCAGACACACAACCTTAAAAAATAACCATATATTAAGAGGTATTTGGACTTTTCTCAGACTTTCAATCTCTCCCAGATTTTTGCTTCTAAATTGTTATGTTTTGAATAGCTTTGTCAACCTTAGTTCTATTAGTAAATGCAATTTAAGCCGAAAACTAATTGTCCAGGAGCAAAATAAAGTTGAAAATGGGCTTGTAATCTACCCTGCCTTAGCCTGCTTCCGTGTTTGTTTAAGTTATAAAGCTTAGCCTATCTCCCTGATGCTGGCTTTTTGAATAGTGCATCCATCCTTGGTGATGAGTTCCAGATGTTGTACTATGGAGTGCTTCAGGGGCTTATACATTTCAGTTCTGTGCAAATAAATGTAGCTTTTCCCTTGTGATTAAAAGGCTATGCAGCAGGTCATGTGCACCTGAGCATGCAAAAGGGTATTTATATTTTTAATCAGGTGAAATACCCCTGGACACTGGGAATATCACCACTCAGTGTGACCTGATTGAATCTGAAAGTCTGAGTGGCTTAGAAGGCCAACTCTAGACTTACTCTTTTTCTGTTTCCTATCCACCTTCTACTTTTTTTTTTTTAAATGTTGTTTATTTTTATTGAGAGACAGAAAGAGAGAAAATGAGAGAGGGCTAGGCATCCACAACAGGGCCTTCCTGCCACCATCCATCTCCAGTCTTAGTTGGCATGCCTGAGGAGGTTCCAGGATGTGAACCCAGGACCTTTCCCATGTGGTCCAATTGCAGTATCACTGCACCCAACTTGGTCTCCACCTTCCACTTCTTCCCTTCTCTTCCTGCTTCTCCATACTCTTTCTCCTACTCTTTCTTCTCTAACTTCTCTTTTTCTTTTCAAATACTTTTGAAAGCAAAAGCTCAGAGGATCATTCTTTCCCCATTGTCAGCAATGAACTTAGACCAACTTAAGACAGTTGAAGAGGGGCTTTTCTTCACATCTCAAAAGGGAACCATTAGAATTTATTAAAAGGTCCTGTTTAATACATTTCATTTGGGATCATAATCTCAGACTTGCTCTAGAAATCTGGAGCCCAAATCTTGGAGAGTGTGGGCTTTCCTTAGTAATGCATTTCTGATTACTGTGTTTAGGAGTTGGTTTAGATGGGAGGAGTTTTCTAAGACTTCATATTTTGGAGAGAAGGGAGCTCTACTGGAGGGTTCCTCCTGGCCTCCTGCCCCATTCACCTGGGAGAGCTTTGGAGAAGGAATAGAGCAGAGAGACTCAGCCTTGATCATTCTTCTCTCTGGGAGCCCTAGGGCGGTAGAATCTTCTTCCGCCTTTGGCCTGGTGTGATGCCTGAGCAAACACAAGCTCTTTCCAGATAGGAGTCTGTGATTTTTGCATATGCTCAATTCTGTGAAAAGTTATCATGTTATTTGGTCCGTCTAGGCCATGATATAAATACATATGCAGTTTTATTAATAATAGGATGATACTGTGACCTCCATCTTGGTGAATCTTTTTGACACTCTTTTAACTCATTCAGAGCATGAGGGAAGTAAGGGGTCTTCTAAAACCCTAGTAGCTATTAAAATTATGTGTGTTCACTATAAGAAACTTGAAACAGAAAAATACAAAGAAGAAAATAAATCATCTATAGTTTTATTGAAACTAATCCTTTAAGCATTTGTTTTATATTAATCCTTTCGGTCTTCTTTCTCTTTCTCCCTTCACCCCTCCACAAAGGTTACACATATATAAATATAAATATACACACACACATATATATTACATTATATTGTTTTTGTATGTGTGTGTGTGTGTATATATATATATATATTCACATTTTAATATGTCATGACTTTTCTGGCAACGCAATAGTTACACACGCACAAAATACATGAAAAATTTTATTATCATTAATTAAGATCTTATAGCAGTTGTAGTTACTATAATTTATTAAGTACTTACCATGTGCCAGGGGCTCTTCTAAGCCCTTTTTATATACTATAAGCTCACAATAGTTCTATAAAGTGGACACTGTTTTAATCTCATTTTATAGGTGAAGAAACTGGTTGGAGTTTAACTTCTTGCCCATGTTCACAGTGATAGTAAATGGCAGTGTAGTCTTTAAACTCAGTGTGAACTTTAAATATTGTTTCACAGTATATGGAAAAGTGAAATTAAAGTACGAGTTTCTTTCTGACTGAAAGAACTGAAATTCATGAGTAATTCTTTAAATAGTCCACATTTTCCACAAACTTTTTGAATGCCTTTCCTCTCCCATTGTCTATACTGTATAGCACATTGTGTTTTGGAATCTGCTTTCTACTCATTTTTATTTTTTTTGAGAGTTTTATGCAGTAGAGCATGTGCACTTGCCAGAAAGAGAGAGACGGAGAGACAGCATGAAATCACCCCTCAGGGGGATGGCCCCACCACAGTCCCTTCTCTATTCTCCTCTTGGGATCTTGGGCACACACGTACGTGTGTCCAGTGTGAGTTTAAGCCACTGCGTCCAGGACTTGAACCACAGTCGACTACATGGGAGTCCAGCAACACAGCCATTATGCCAACTACTGGTCTTGTCTACTTAGTATTTCATACAAAATTTCATCTTATCATTAAGTAGCCATCTAAAATAGGATTTTAATAGTTGTAAAGAATTTAATTACAAGGAGATACATACTATTTAATCTCTTAGAAGTTTGGTTATAAATTTTCTCTAGCCTAAACACATAGCAGTTAACATCCTTGAGTTAATTTTGTGCATGATTCTGTGTATTTACCCAAGCTAGATTCTTAGACATTGAATTGCAGAGGTGAAGAAGGTCTGCCCATTACTAATACTTTTGATTCTCTTATCAAATCTGAATCTTTGAGATTCAGAGAGACAGAAAACAAGAAATCCTCCCCCCCACCCCCATGGGAGATGACCATGCCGCAATCCCTTCTCCTTCATTTTCCTCTCAGGATCTTGGGCACACATGTACACGCACCTGGTGTGAGTTTAAGCCACTCAGTCTAGTACTTGAACTGTGGTCGACTACATGAGAGTCCAGTAACATAGCCATTAAACCAACTGCTGGTCCTGGAATCATTTTATTTTTAATTGCTCTTTTAAAATTTTTTTTTTTTTTTTTTTTTTTTGGAGAGATTTTCACTGTAGGGCGCGTGCGCTCGCCAGACAGACAGAGAGAGACATAGAGACAGAAAGCGAGAAATCACCCCCCAGGGGGGATGGTCACGCCGCAATCCCTTCTCCTCCATTCTCCTCTCGGGATCTTGGGCACGCACGCACACGCGCCCGGCGTGAGTTTTAAGCCACCGGGTCCGGGACACGAACCACGGTCGACTACGTGGGAGTCCAGCGACATAGCCATTACGCTAACTGCTGGTTCCCTAAAATTTTGATTTATGATAATCTTCTGCTCCTAATAGAAGAACTTTGGTTAGTGTTCCTCAAAAATACTTTGGGTTAGCAAGAACAAATTAGCTTATATCTTAATTTGTTACCTCTTTTACATGGTAAATTCCCTCCCACCTTGTCATTGCAGGAGGCTGAACTCATTGACATATTCCTGTACCTCTCCATCCCATGCCTCAGCTCTTGTATATCACACAGAAGGCTTTGTTCTCATATTCATAAATCTAAATTATATCCATTTTGAAGGGCCAGAAAAATTCTACCAAATGACACAGTCGTCTTTGTCTATCTTTTTTCAAAAAGATCAACCTCCCTTCCCTGACTATTTTTTTCTGGGAACTCGGTTTCCTGGAAGCTAGAGTTTTCTGATCATTCTATTTCATTTGCTTTTAATTCACAAACCTATAGTACTGTGCTGAATGAATAAATTAGGAAATAATAAATGATACATAAGCATGCTTTTCCTCATGTCTAGCAGGAAAGAAAGATATATGTAAACCAAGAATTTCTGTTCTGTGTATTAAGTGTTCTAATGAGAGAGTGACCTATGTGAATTGACAGAGTAAAGAAAGAAATAGGCCATGGTAATAGGAAGACGATAGAATATGAGTATGACCTGGCCAGATGGAATGAGCAACAGGAAGAAACTCTAAGCATCTAGAACAACATGGATAAAAGCATTATGGGTAGAAATGACATCCATAGAGACCTAGTGGGGGGAACCCTGAGTAGCTGAATAGGGTGGAGCAGTATAAGGTGTTGGTGGGTGGGGGGCTGGAAGGGGGCAGTGGTGTGTGAGCACTCTGGTTTTACTGACCTCCATTGTGACCTCGATGCATGCTTCATAACTTTTCATTTACTTGTCTAGTTCTCCACCAGATAGCAAGTCTTATGAGGGCACTTAGGTTTTCTTAGCACTATAAGAAGTCAGCATTAGTCATAGTGCTTGGCACATAGTGGAGAGACTCTATTTATTGAAGGAACAGATGAAGGAGGAGAATGAGAACAGCAGGTAGCAGGTGTAGCTACCAAGTAGTTTCCACAAAATGCCAACCATACCTTCACAACTTTCACTTAATTTCTGTGTCACAATTTTTGAATTTTGGAAGTAAGCCACCCTTTCAGGCTGATTCAGTGTACTCTACTGTTGCTATCCCTCTTCCTCCCATTGCTTGCTGTTTGGGCCACCTGGCTGCTTTCTTCAGGGTCAGGTTATTTAGTTGAGTCAGTTCCTACCAGAGTCACTCTAGCCTTCAAAAGAAGGTCTTTGTCTGAGCAAGGCTTCCTCTCTCCTGTAATTCTCCTAGGTGACTATTTGAGTTATAAGAATGCTTGCCCCCCTCCCTTTTTTTTAGTCTTAAAACAATAAACGTGGTATTGTTCTTATTCTCCTTCAGGGTGTTTATCAAACATTCATTAATTATACAGGGGATCTTCAGAAAATTTATAGAAATTTTATGTGATTAAAAAATTGCCTGTATATTTTTTGCACCAAAATAAACTTCTATTTTAATTTCCATTTCCTGCAATTTTTGAGTACCTTTTTATAATTATGCCATCAGAAATATTTTATCTGTTAGAGTAAGAGCTTCATGAGCACAGGGATACCGAATTCCTGTCTAGAACAATGCCTGGCATGCTCAATAACCTTTATAGGGGGAATGGATGTGATAAGCCCCTAGAGAGCTCACCGTCTGTTGTACACATTTGGGTAGTTGCTCCTCATTTTTGTTTCTCTGGCTAGATTTTGAGTTCTTTAAATACAGGGTAATGCTGGATTTTCTGGGAGTCAATGACCAGTGACTACCACTTTTCTTTTTATAGCCCATGTGATGTCCACATGATATTCTCTAAGCAAGAGGTTGCCGTGTTATGATCCTGCAGCCCCTGAGGCCCACAGAACCTCTGAAACTGTGCCTACTTTTCTGAAGATGGTTGATGCTGGTCTCAGCATTAGGCACTCTCTTAATTCCAGCTGCTGACTTCTGAGGTTTCCTTTGGCTGCACAGACCAGCTCTCCTGGTTGACTGCCCTCTGATACATAATTAATGGTGAATCTCAGCAGTTCACATTTTCAGAAGTCTCTCTAGGAATGATCTCACCACCAGGCTGTGATGCCTCACTGCCAGGGGCTCTATGTGGTCCCAGGGGAGATCTCTCAGTTCAGTCAGTCTACAATTTTGGTGTTCAGTAATGTTTGGGGAAATAGGCTTGAGTCCAAACACTCATTCTCACCCTACCCCCTGCCCAGATAAAATAGAAACATGATGTCAAATAGAGAACAAGGTATCTACTGGCCAGGTAAGCTCCCAATGACCCAAAACTCTTCAAATGCTCAGTCTTAATCAGGGTGACCAATTGTACTGGTTTGCCCAGGAACTGACGACTTTCCTGGGAAGTAGACTTACATGACTAAAACCAGGACAATCTTGGGAAAATTGTGATGGTTAGTCATCTTAATCTCGAAATGAGATTTATGTTAGAGAATGCAGGAGTGCTTCAGTTGGAGAAAGCTGTACAGAATGAGCAGGTTTAGTCTGATTTATCTGCTGGGTTGAAATGGTGGTTTTGGTAATCTTTGGAGCCTGCAGTAATGTGTCATAAGTGAGGCAGTCTTATATGTCAGCAGAAGCACCTCTAAGCTGAGTTGCTGCAAGAGTTAGACAACTCTTTTTGTTAAATCTTAAAAAGTTTTTTGCTAAAAGATGCACACACTTGCCACTTGCTGGAGCGAGACAGAGGTGTGTGTGCAGGGGAGGGGGGGAGGGGTGAGAAATCACCCCCTGCAGAGATGGCTTCATCTGAATTCCTTCTTCATCTTCCTCTTGGGATTTTTGGGCATGTATGCATATGCACCAAGTGTGATTTTCAAGCCACTGGTTCCAGGGTTCCAATCATTGACTTGGCCATGTGGGATTCAGCTTTCTTAACCTCTATGCAACCTGCCTTGCACCTTGGGAATCACTGGGATCAGGAACTGAAATGTATCAAACACTCAGTATCTTAGGTCCCAATTCTCACAGCTGCTCTGAGCCAATGTCTGAGCATGGCAGGGATTCTGAGATGTAGATATATATCATCTCATCACTACCAGTGTCACAAGAACTCCTGACTGTCCTGATGAACCGGGAATGGCTTGGCTGTTTTGGAGGCTTCTATCTTCCTGCCCCCCCCTCCCTTTTTTTTAAATTTTTATTTAAGGTCAGGCTTGTCTGGTCATCTGCGAATGTCTTAGATTTACCCAGGCCCCTTCCCGTTTCTGCTCTTCTAACAGTTTCCCTTTCTTTCCCCTCTTGATTTCTTCTCTCTGACACTTCCCTATTTCCCGCCCTCCTCTCACACTGTCTTTAGCATCCATAGTTGCAATACAAGCCTTTATATCTTCCAGTCTTTCAATTTCTGCCATAGAGTACAGACATTTGGTATATATTGAGTGGGGACATACACTGCCTTTCTTCCATTGTCTGGCTTGCTTCACTTAGCAGTAAATCTTCTGCAGTGGGAATGTGCAAAAGAGAAAGGTTGTTGTAATGAAGGTTGTTCTAAGGACCATTGGGGAGCCAGTGTTGTGTCTAGTACAGACATTTGCAGGTGCTACAAGTCCTTAGAGAAGAAGGCAAAGGCAATATTCAAGAGTATTTCCTCTGCCTTTTTCATAAGGATAGGTTTTGTGGTTTTTACTTTTTCCCTAATTTTTGATGTCTGCTTTCTTTACAGGATCCCTTCTTAAGTGTTAAGAGAGATTTTCATTGTCATTCTGGTTATTGCAAAGTGATTGATCTTTTTTTTTTTTTTTTTGAGAGATTTTTGTTATAGGGCGCATGCACTCGCCAGACACACAGAGAGAGAGACAGAGACAGAGAGACAGAGAGACAGAGAGCGAGAAATCACTCCCCGGGGGGATGGCCACGCCACAATCCCTTTCTCTTACATCAGAATTTGCAGGGAAGAGATTCCATCGACCCTAACATAGTTTATCATTTCTCATCATCTCTCAGCTGTACGAAGAGAGCAAAGGGTCAGGGGTAACCACACCTAATCCTTTTATAGACAAGACCCAGAAATGTCACACAATGCTTTTGCTCACATTCAGTTGATCAGAACACAGTCAAATGGACACACTGGCTTGGAAGAAGACTGGGGAGTATGTTTTCATCTAGGTTTACCATGTGCCCAGGTATAGTTCTATGACACTGAAGAGGGAGAAAGAGTTTTGGGGACAACTAAGAGTGGATCACAACCCAGTTAGTCATCCTGTTTTCTTCCTTCCCTGCACATTTCCCATCAGGACAGGAAGTCCCCAGGCCATATGTTCCAGAGAGAGAAGAGCA
>NW_006198305.1:2271618-2272612 GCF_000334495.1 Tupaia belangeri chinensis
TAGAAGGAACTCTGTGCCTTTGGAAGTACAAAGAAATAATAGGTTAGAAATCTAGGTGTTCTTGGAAGATAAGGGGAGTTCTGGATTCCTAAACTTCCATTATATAAAAGTAAAGCTTACTGGGGGACCAGCAGTTAGCGTAATGGCTATGTCGCTGGATTCCCACGTAGTCGACTGCGGTTTGCGTCCCAGACCTGGTGGCTTAAAACTCACGCTGGGCGCGTGTGCGTGTGTGCCCAAGATCCCGAGAGGAGAATGGAGGAGAAGGGATTGCGGCGTGACCATTTCCCCTGGGGGGTGATTTCTCGCTTGCTGTCTCTATGTCTCTCTCTGTCTGGCGAGCGCAAGCACCCTATAGCAAAAAACCTCTCCAAAAAAAAAAAAGTAAAGTTTATTGGATTAGAACCTAACGCAAAAGTAGAAAGAAATAGGATAAGATACAGGTGAAGTTCCTCCATCTTGGAGAGAGAAAGGTGGGTGGGCAGGGAGAAAATATGAATGTAGGATAGATTAGGAAGAGCCAAAAACAGAGCTTCCAGATTCTACTTCGAATTCCAGGAGGACTCTACCTCATATCACAGGGTGACTGTAGTGGGATTAGTATCCTATGGAATATTTCAGCAGAAAAAGAGCCTGAAAGAAACCCCTAGGCCTCCTTCAGCCCTGTGTGAATAGAAAGGATCCAGAAGTTTCACTTGTTTGCTGAAAAATCATTTATTGAATTCTTACTATGTATAAAAACATTGTTCTTGGTGGGACCAGAAGATGGTATAATGGTTATGTTGCTGGACTGCCATGTAGTTGACCCCAGTTCGGGTCCCAGTGACTTAAAACTCACCCTAAGTGCATGTGCATGCATGCCCAAAATCCCAAGAGGAGAATGAAGGAGAAGATATTATGGCATCCCCGCGGGGTGGGGGGGGGAGGTGATTTCTTGCTTACTGTCTCTCTGTCTCTGGTGAGTGCATGTGCCCTATAGCAAAAAATATCTCCC
>NW_006198305.1:2272623-2306354 GCF_000334495.1 Tupaia belangeri chinensis
ATCTCCCTCTCAAAAAAAAAAAAAAAAAAAAAAAAACAAAAACATTGTTCCTGGGTTATCTGGGAACCAAAACAAAGATCCTTATTCTGGAAGAATGAGGCAGGGAGAGGGAGAAGGGAAGATAACACAAATAGCCATAATAAGTAAGTAACATATATGAGTATGTTAAGTAACATGTGCTGTGGAAAAACAGAAATATGGAACAGGGAGGGGGACATGTGAGTGTCAGGGAGCAGATGGCTGTCAGTTGGCAGAGTAGCCTCATGGAGAAGAGAAGGGGTCAAGAAAGGTAGAAAGGGTAACAGCAATGGCCGTGCACTCAGTGGGGAAAAGTGATGGAGGCCGAGGGACTTGACAATTGGTTTTCTCTACCATGTCTGCCAAAGTCCACCATGAAGCCTGACACAGATATCTTTCTCTTTCCCCTAGTTTCTGACCCTTCCTTCCATACCCTCCCTGATTCTACTTTCTGTTTTTTTTTTTTTTTTCCTCTTCCTTTGCCCTTCTAGCCCTGTTACACACAGCAAGGAGGCCTGTGTGATGAGTGGATTAAGCAAGTGCAGATGCAAAAGGCTGAGGGTTTGAAGGCAGAGATGGAGGTAGTGTCTGCCTAAGTGTACCCCTGTGGGCAGTGTTAGGGCCCTTGGCCTTCACTCTGAGTAAAATACAAACCACATCAGGGTTTTGAGTAAAGACAGATACAACCCAAGTTTTATTTTTATTTTTTAATATTTTATTTATTATTATTTTAAAATTTGCTATAGGACATGTGTGCTTACCAGAGGGGGAGGAGAGGGGGAAAGAGGAGGGGAAAGGGGAGGTGAGGGGAGGGGAAGAGAGAGAGACAGAGAGAGAGAGAGAGAGGGAGCCTCCAGGTTTGGGACTTGAACTATGGTTGGCCATGTTGGAGTCCAGCACCTTAACCACCATACCACCTGCTGGACCCATCCAAATTTTTATTTTAAAAGGATTACTCTGCTGTATTGAGCATGGACTGCAGGAGACAAAGGTAGAAACTAGAGATTGTTGAGCAGCCACTGCAGTAATCCAAGCAATAAACCGTGGGGGTTGGACTGGTCAGCAGTGCAGACAGTGAGGAATGACTGGGTTCTGTGCCTTGCCTGGGGACTAAGAAAGTAACTGAGAGCCGAGAACGGTAAGCCTGCCCCTTGGAGATAGATACCAAGGTGAGGCAGCAAGATGAGCCAGCCCATAGGCTTTGCAGTGAACAGAAGAAGGTCAGAGGAAGCATGTGGCTGATACTCAGAGGACCTGTATATAGCACAGCAAGAGCCAAGGTGGGACCGATTCAGCCACTAGGAGTCCCTGGGCCCTTCCCTGGCTAAGGAGTCAGACCACATGCATCACTAGTTGCAGACCCTTCAGCAGAGTTGCAGTAGACAGTGGCCAGCACCCCAATTGAGAGACAGGGATCAATAGAGAAGATAGTATGAAATACCCTTCTCTCAGTGCCTTACAGATGCAAAGCTGTCACCTCATGTCCACTTGCCACACTTTCCCATTGGGGAAAAAAAACCCTGAAAGTGAGTTTGAAGTTTGAGAGAATATTAGCCCCAAATGAAACTGCTTTAAATGGGAAGAGATTGAGTAAACTTAACTAGAAAGTTTATTATTTTTCTTTTTTTGAGATCCAATCTTATTAATTTGTTCCTCTTATACAATCTTATTGTGACTGGATTCAGACTTAGAAGTAGAAGCTCTCAGAGAGGACAGCCTGTGTCCCTTGGCAATCTGTTCTTGGCGTTTTTCTTTAGCCTCCTTCATTTTCTTGGTCAAAAGTTGAGCATATTCTGCTGCCTTTTCCTTATTTTTCTTAGTACGTTGTTTCTTGAGAGCAGTACGCTGGCGTTTGTGCTGCAGGACACGTGGAGTCACAGACGCTGAGTCTTAGGTGCTCTGGCCCTAGGTTTCTTACCTTCTTTATTTAAGGACTTTCTTACAACATATTGGTGAACATCGTCTTTTTTAGAGAGATTGAAAAGTTTTTGGATTCTGCTAGCTCTCTTAGGCCCCAGGCGACGAGGCACGGTAGTATCAGTCAGTCCTGGAATATCCTCCTCTCCTTTTTTGTTTTTTAACAATAACCAAGTTGAGAATGCGCAGATTGGTGTCCACAATGCAACCCCAAACAGATTTGCGCTTTCTTTCTCCAGTTCTCCCTGGTCTGTAACAGGAATGACCCTTGCTCAGTAGTATGTGGACACGGCTGTGGGTCAAGAAACCCTGCTTCATGGGAAACCTTGTTTGTTGTTTCCACCGTGATCCGGACTACATAACCTTCCATATTTCACCCAAAGCGTCAGCAGCAACTTCTGTGGCTGTACGCTTTCCATAAAAAGTATGAAGTTTGCGTTCAGCCTCCACTTCAATGAGTTCCTGGCAGCCAGTGGCAGGAAAGGAGATATTCAGCTTCGTCTTGAAGCAGCTGACCTCCTCCGAGTCACCACAAAAAACAGCTATTTTTATTTTTATACTGTGCTATAAATTGGGGACTTTTGAGTAGCTCTGTTCAGATATAGACAAATAAAAGAAACAACCATTTTGCACATTGGAATGGCAGTGTGTGACTATCAGACATCTGATAAAAATGTTACCAGTTGGAAAAACATAATTGAGATCACTTTTAGTAACAGTGAATGGTTCTGGCTCCTAAGATTGTTCTGGTTGGCTTTCCTGCCTTAAGGAGTGTCTTCATGGTGGACATTACAGAATTAGTAGGCTGGCAGAGGAAAGATTGGGGTCAGACAGGTCTTTCTGGAATGCTCCTGAAAACCAGATGAGTCCTGATGGCCCTGGGTAGGGATAGGGCTGAGTTTCTGGTGTCAGAGAATGCTTTAAAGGCTGTGAAAGGAACACACAGGCCCTTAGAATAACTAGTCAGATGGTATCAGCAATGGCATTATTTTAGTTCTGCACACATGAACAAAACCACCGTGGATGAAGCATTGAAACATGAGGCGTCCCTGTTTCTAACAAATCCATGTCCCCCTGTCTAGCCCCTTCCAGGTGGCCCCAGTACTTGGCGTGGAGTTGGCGTTCCTGAGGATCCACACTACCCTGTGTGGTTCCTGAATAGAAATCAGTGCAGTGTCTGAATATGCTGCTCTTAGCTCTGCAAACCCTCTCTGAGGGTGCAGAACCCTTCCTCAGACCGCTCTGGGGGTCCAGCAAGGAAAAAAGACATTTTTTTGGCGACTGGCCCACTTGTTACCTCACATTCTGGGCATGCTGTGATGTCAGCCTCTACCCTGAATCTTGCAAAGGGATGAAGCCCACCCTAGGGAGCCTGGGAGTCCAGGGAACTTGAGTGGAGAGCTGGGGGCTGTGATTCTGACTCCTAGCGGAAAAGAATCCAGCACCTCTGTTAGCATCCTGGGTAAGGCTGGAAAGGTGGACAGCAGTGTGCTGGCCACATCTGCCATTGTAGTGGTGGCCCCTCCAGCATCCAGTGTAACCTGAGCTGCATGGTGCTGGCAGCCTGCTCAGGCTATGCATGGGCTGTGAGGAGAGCAGGTGGGGGGCGGCTGTAGCTCTGCCAGCCCAGCGGGGTTGGACCTGTTCCTTGGTGTGTGCCTGGATATGATTTGCTTCCTTCAGTACCAAACCACGGGCTTTGTGTGAATTGACAGAAAGAAAGAAACTACAAGCAGAAAGCATCTTGTCTGGCTCTTTTCCAGACATAGTCCTTGTGAGCCCAGCGGGGTTCTGACATCCTGCTATTTTTATTTATTATTATTATTTTTTGCATTAGAAGAAGAAAATGGCGCATTCTGTCTTGTTCCAGAAAACATTTAAGGTCATTGGGAAAGACACACATGACCCACTAAAATGGCACATGATGGTGAAGGTGGTTACAGGAAGAAGCACTGAATAAAGTTGAATACTGATAGGAGTCAGGGACAAAGGGAGCCATGAAGCCCTTGGCTTTAGTAAGTGCTATTGAAATGGGATAATAATAGCACTTTCCTCAAAGGGTTGTTGTGAAGATGGGTTTAAATGTGAAGTGCTTAACATGATACCTCAATGTGGTAAGTACTCCTTATATGGTAGCAATTAGCTATTATTACTGCAGCAACGATTATTATAATTTCTGTTGTGTGGCACTTCCAGATTCTGATCTTGATTCAGTTCTGTTGAACACAGACTTGAACCTGACTCTTGGATTTATTCCCTCTTTTCTCATTGACAGATTAAGTGACCTCTCTAAGCCTTGAGTTTATATCTATTACATGGAGGTTATAGTACTTACCTCACAGTAGGTACACTATTGTTCTGAAAATAGCAGGAATATCATGTCTTAGATTGGGCTGCTGTAACAAAATACCACACATGAGGGGCTTAGCAGACATCTATTGCTCACAATTCTGAAGGCCGAGAAGTTCAAAATCAAGGGGCTAGCAAGGTAATTTCATTCTTAGGCCTCTTTTCTTGGCTCATAGGTGGTTGCCACTTCTTTGTGTTCTCATATGACCTCTTTGTGCACAGTAGAGAAAGGGAATGGGGTTCAAGGGAGAGAGACCAGGTTCTCTGGTATCTCTCCTTTTAAAAAAGATTTACTTAATTTTATTTTTTATTATTATTTTTAAATTTGCTATAGGGCACATGCACTCATCAGAGAGAGAAAGACAGAGGGAGAGAGGAAAAGTGAGAAAGCAAGCTTCCAGGTTGAGAACTCAAACCATGGTTGGCTGTGTGGGAGTCCAGCGCATCAGCCTCCACACCACTTGCTGCCCTGGTGTCTTTTCTTATAAGGGTATTAATCCCATCAGGAGAGCCTTATGACCTCATTTAACTCTAGTTATCACCCAAAGATTCCATCTCCAAATATGACTGTGGGGATTAGGGCTTCAACATATGAGCTTAAGGATGGGGAAATTAAAACTTTTAGTCCATAGTAGAGCTGCAAAGAATCTCTGGAATCATTCTACACATTGTTACAAGAATCATGAACCAAAAAAGGATAATGGCCCTGGGTCTTTGTGCAGCCTGCAGCTCCACTGGCTTCCAGACCTTTAAATGACTCAGAGCAATGGGGTCAGAATATGGATTCTGCACCCCTGCCTTCAGCCTTATCCTTTATTTCCTTTCACAGTTCTATAGATTGAAAGTTTATCAAGTATTACATACAAACATTTGCATAACATTTTACATAATTTTATTTTATAAAAGCACCCAGGAACTAATAAAATTTAAAAATAAAGACAGACCAAAGGTGCACTAAAGCTGATGGACCTCTCTCATATTGTGTTTCTGCCCCAGAGGCTCCTTTGTACAAATATCTTCTCAGAGTGTGTTGTCACACATAGCTGAAATACTAAACACATTTATCAATCAGCCAATTAGCACTCAGCAATGCTTAGGGTGGGTCCTGGAGGCCCCTGCTGTGCACAGAGCAACCAGGACTGGTCTTTTCATATTTAAAAACCATGACTACTGCACAGGTGTTGGGAAGAGAGACAAAGACAAAGACTCAGGGAAGTAAGGAATCCCCCTCCACCACACCCCAGAAGGGATGACCATGCCACAAACCCTCCTCTTCCAGTCTCCTCCTGGGATTTTGGGCACACGCACGTACCTGGTACGTTTTTCAATCCATTGTGTGTGGGACTCAAATCATGTACTTGGCCATGTGGGATCCAGTGCTTTAACCACTATGCCACCCAGTGGCCCACCGAGTATATTTTGTTTTAGAATTATTTAATTTTATTTATCATTATTATTTTAAATTTTACTATAGTGCATATGCCAACCATGGTTTGATTCCCAGACATGGAGGCTTCCTTCTCTCTGTCTCTCTCTGGTGGGCATATGTGCCAAATTCTTCTAACCACCCCCATGGCTTGGTTCTGATTCTTCTTTATCTTTTTTTCTGATTCTCTTTATCTTTTTTCTTCTTTTTATAGTTTCCATCTTGGACTGTATCCTACATTCTGTCCCACTAACTAGGATGGTTTCTTAATTCTTTCATCTTCTTTGATTCAAGAGTCACTCAGATATAAAACACATGTAATTGGTGACTGGCTCAAGGAATTTTTATAAATAGGCAATATTAACTAAAATACTCTATAGATCATTGGTACTGATTTCTTTTTGTTTTTATTTATTTCTTTCGAGGGAGGGAGGGAGTGAATGAGAAGAGACAGGCTCCTCTAACAGGGTCCTCATGTTGAGATCCACCCCCAGTCTTAACCAGCCTGGGTCATAGGCATACATGAACATTCCTGGCATTTGGGCATTTGAGCCTGAGACCTACCCATGTGGGTCTTTTTGAGTTATTGCTGCACTAATGCCTGTCCCTGGCACCAATTTCTTGCTATCCAGACTTCTTGGGATGTGTGTATCATTCTTTAGGGAGTTCCTAATCAGCAGCTCAGCATTATTTGCAAACTTACTTGGCTCTCCTCCAGAAACTGGGTATGGCCAGTTATTTGTGTTTTAATGAGCCCTCCAGGGAATTTGGATACACACTGATGTCTGAGAAGCATTGCTAGAACCCCTCAGTAAGTTCTCCTGTGAATTGGGACTTTACTCATCTCTAGATTACCCAGCTACTCCCTCCTTGGGATTAGCCTCAGACTGTGATCAGGTGTTAGTTATTGGCATTAGTTTATATGATTCATAAATTTGTGCTGAGATCTTTGCTGTAATAACTCATGTGCTATACAGTTTGGTCCAGACCAAATGACTTCTCAGAACTTATTATTATTATTTTTTTTAGATTTTTGCCATAGGGTGCATACACTTGCCAGAGAGACAAAAAGACAGTGAGAGAGAAGTGAGATATTATCCTCCCAACCTCCCACCCTGGAGGGATGGTCACGTTGCAGTCTCTTTTCCTCCATTCTCCTAGGATTTTGAGCACGTATGCACATGCGCCTGGTATGATTTTCAAGTCATGAGGTCCAGGACTCAAACAGTCATTGGCCATGCAGGAGTCTAGCATCTTAGCTACCATGCCACCTACTGGCCTGAGAACTTAATTTTTAAGAAAAGTTTATTTGACCTGATTTGGACTAAATTTAGGTTAATTTCTTCTTCTTTAATAAAATTATATTGTCTTTTTATTATTTAGCCTAAGCTACATAGCTTTCATTTATTAGATAACACAATAGTCCATTTGTCTCTTAAGAGTCACCTTTCTCTAATATACTTGGTCCTTTATTGCTAGGGCTATTATTTAGGGCATAGATTGTATGAAATCTTGCTTGTGGGCTGTGCTTAGGTTATTAGGAATGTTGATTACATTGCGAAGAGGGAAATAAGTGAACTCAACAGCTCATAGGGATAGTGTGGACTAAAAATTGATAAAGGTTGAGCAAAAGTTAGCTTCATCAGACTGTGAAGATCTTAAGGAGAGGGGATATGCCTTATTTGCTTTTGTGTCTTCGTAATCTAGCACCATGCTTATCAAATATTTATTGAGTTCCTTTTCTGTTCTAGGATTTGAGATTTACAATGATGAACAAGATAGATGTTTCTGCCCTCCTAAAGATTGCAGTGTGTTAGTGCTCAAGGAGTACCTCATGATTTGTGGAAAACAACATATTATGTATTAAGGGAAATTCAGAGTGTTTGGGATTTCTCAGACCCAGAAATTAATACTAGAGAGAACCACTTAATGAACTGGACGATGACACTGGGTTAAAAATGATACTCTAAGATATTCTGATAACAGATGTGAAACTAACCCCTGCTTGAGCTTCTCAGAAGTCATCACTATTAACAAAAATGAAAATGAGGCTTGTTACTCAATACCTTGGGACAATGAAAAATGATGATCAGCGACGGTCATAGTCAGCATTTGCTGAGTATCCATGATGTGCCTGGTAGGGTGCTATGTGCCTTGTAGTCCTTATCTGATTGGTCTTAAGAGCCAGGGACAAAGACTCTATGCTATCCTCCCAGCTCTGCCACTCACCTGTTGTGTGAACCTGGTAAATCATTGTGTTTCTCTTGGTCTCTGTGTTCTCGTATAAAATAAGGAGTTTGGACTAAATGTTGTCTATGACTTCCAAGTCTATGGTATCACTCTTTTTCCATGCCTTGCTAAAAGAAAATATTGAGTGAGAGGTTGAAGTTTAAACTTTACCTGTTTCTCTCATGTGGAACTCTTTAGCACTATGTTTGAAGCCTGAATTACATGGGGCTACACCAAGTTTTTCCATATATTGGGGCATGGTATAACATCTAAAAAGGATATTTCCTTAAACAGGACCCTGAGTTAAGAAGGTACATACATGGTGTCTTCACAAAATTCATGGAGAGTGTTTATTATGATAAAACCATACATAGATCTGAATTTTTTTTACATCAAAAATAAACTTTATTTTAATTCCATGTTCCCATAAACTTTTTGAAGTTCCTTTGTACATACCTCTAGAACTACCCTGTTCTTTTATACTGAATTTGGCCTACCAAATAATTTTTTGCTCTTTATAAATGACAAAGTAGTGCCTAGTACATTAACAGACGTATGTCCGTGATATCACTTTATTTTGCTTATAAACAGACTATAGAACTCATGCTAAATTTATGAGACGTGCAACAGAATGTTACAGCGTTCTTCAACCACCACTGTTTTACAAATTTGGCATCTGCAGGCCTCAAAAGGCTGAAATGTTTTAAATTTATTTACACCCTGCAGTTTCCTTAGGGAACTGTTTTCCATAAGCTAATGAGGCGCTGGTGCAAGGCCTCTCTGTTATTCCTGGCAGGAACACTGAGACACATCGCCTGCTGCTCTGCTTTTTTCCTCAGTAGTCCAGAGCAAATAATAAATATGGGGAAATACATCATCCCTTTGAATGTGGGAGCCAAGATGCAGGGCTGCCAAGGTTAAAACAAAGCAATTGCAAGCTTGGAGCCCATTTGTGTCCTGTACCACATGTGCCCATATTTTAGGGACACCCTGAATGTGGACTTCATCGTGTCGACTCATTCTGAGTGCATAGACAGACTTTTGAAATCTAGTCTATAAAGTAAATCTTTCTGAAAATATTACCTTTTAGTGGATTAAATGATATCTTGAGGCCAGGGAACATGTCTTCTAGATTATGGGCCAATTAGTGAGAATTTATCAGCACCTCTGAGGTGCCCAGACTGTGTTGTTGGGAGTTGGGAAAACAGAGAGGCGAACACACATCTTGCCTTCCTGCAAGACTTTTGGTCAGGCTGGAGGGAGTGTAGCAGTTAGGAGGGCTACTTTGACTTGGAGCAGTCACCCTCACATGTCCCCCCTGCGTACCCAATGCATGTTTGACCTTGGGACACAGTAGATGCCCAATAAATGAAGACATGACTGAATGGAGGTTACTGCTTGTTTCTGGTCTCTCATGAGAGCAAATCTAGTGGATAAGAGTTACGCTGATATTAACAGCAAAGCCGAAGGCCTAAACAGAATGGGTTAAATAGCTGCCTTCCAGCCTCCACACTCAGCCCCTAATGCATGCAGATATTCCCACCTCCAGCTGTCCTCTGATATCACCCTCGTCTAGCTCAACTCCATATGGGCAATTAAATCTTACTAATTTAATTGGACACGTTTCCCCCCTTCTCTTTTCTGCTTTGTTTTCTCTGCTTGTCACTCAGAGCTGGCTGAGGTCAACTCACAAGTGTTTCCTGAGTTTGGGGAGGTAGTCAAGAGAAGTTAAAAAAGAAAATTGGTGGCTCGTAAGAAACGAAGGTCTCTTTGATAATTAGGCAGATGTGTCTATCTTTCCTGTAGCTCTCAGGTTTTAAACCTTAGACCTGATGATTTGAAAGTCTTTTTCTAGTTCTAGGGCTTTACCAAAACAATGTCTTCTTCATGTACAGGGTTCCTCATTCACTAGATAGGCCTGATTGGCAGCGAGGATGTGAAGTGGGCGAAGCTTGTGTTTTGCCTACTCACCTCCACCCATGTTACCCCCTCCCTCTCTGGATTCACTTCCTGATGGCTTTACCCAGCTTTCTCTGGTATGTCCTTGGGTTTTGCCCTTAGCTGGCTGTCTCTCAAAGTGTTATGGGAGAACCAGACTTTTAGCTAATAAGAGTGCAAAGAATTGCAAAAGGAAAAAAAAAATTAAAGGACCAGCAAAATGATGAATATGAATGCTGAAGTGGAGGTTCAGGGTTATTGCAAATTAGCTGATGTACCTGTGGCCTTTGGATCTACATGGGCTATATATGGACCTATTCTAGATACACCTTTGTGCCCATCTTACCTTGCTTCTCTGACACTATTGGCTTGAGTGCTGAAAGTTGCTTCACTGTGCTATAGTTAATAATAATTTCTGCTTAGGTTCTCCATATGGAGAGAAATAACTGGGAAAAAAAAATCAGAAACCAGAGGGTGCTGTGAGATTTCTTTGTGTGCTTGGTGCTTCATGTTTGCTACTCCTATAATTGCGTATTTAAGGCAACTTGATGATACGTATATGCTTTACAGCTAAGGAAACTAAAGTTCTGAGGACAGTTCTGTACCCCACGATGACACTTTGGTCAACATCAGACCACATATGTAACAGTGTACCCATGATATTATAATGGAACAGAAAAATTCCTATTGCTTACTGGTGGTGTAGCTGTCCTGACATCATAGTGCACCACATTACTCACATGTTCATGTGATGCTGGTGTAGACAAACCTGTGCTGTCAGTTGTATAAAGTATAGCACAGATAGTTATGTACAATATGTAACACTTGATAATAAACAACCATGCCTACTGCATTATGTGTTTACTGCTATACTTTTGTCATCATTTTATACGCCTACTGGTAAGAAAGAAAGTTTATTGGAACACAGTATGCTATGTTATGTGGACAACAGCCTCGTACCTATCATATTTACCATTTTTTTTAAAGGGCATCTGTGTTCACTAGAGACAGAGAGAGAATGAGTGCAAGGGACAGAGAGAAAGCACAGTCCATGGGCATGGTTACTGCAATCCCTTCTCTTCCATTTCTTCATTCCTTAGGGATTTTTGGGCTTACACACACTCTGCATGTGTGTGTCTGATTGCCTGCTTCCTTCCTTCCTTCCTTCACCCTTCCCTCCTTCCTGAGAGATTTTGCTATAGGGTACATGCACTCTCCAGAGAGACAGAAAGTAAAATATCACCCCCCAGGGAGATGGCCATGTTGTAATCCCTTCTTCATTCTCTTCTCAGGATTTTGGATATACTTGCACACGTGCCCAGGTCTGGGACTCAAAACGTGGTCGAGTATGTGGGAGTCCAGTGATGTAACCATTGTGCCATCTGCTGGTCCCTCCTGATGTGTTTTTCAAAGTGCTACATCCAGGATTCAAACATACAGTCAGCCATGTGTGATCTAGCTTCCTAACTCCTAGGCCACAGGGTTGGCTCTACCACATCTTTTAATATATAATTTTCTCTTGTGTTGATTTAATCTCATGTTTTATTCATCATGGCCCTTCTAGTAGGACAAGATGTGGAGATGGAAGACAGTCATACTGATGATACTGATTCTGTGTAGATCTAACCTATTGTGTGTGTGTGTGCATGTCTTAGTTCTTTTTAAAAAGGTTAAAAAGTAAAAAAAAAAAAAACAATAAAAGTAAAAAATTTTAGAAATAGAGAAAGCTTATGGAATAAAGACATAAAGATTGTTTTTTTTACAGCTATATACAATGTGTGCTTTAAGGCAGTATAAAATAATAAAAATGTTAAAAATGTTTATAAAGTATAAAAATTAGCAGTAAGTTAAGGTTAATTTATTATTGGAGAAGAAAATATTTTAACATAAGTTTAGTGTAGCCTAAGTGTATAGTGTTTATAAAACCTAAAATTCTGGGGCCAGCAGGTGGCATGGTAGTTAGGATTCTGATTTCCCACACCATGGTTCATGTCCCATACCTGGTGGTTTGCTTTCTCATGTTCTTCCACTCTCTCGTGAGCATACATGCCCTATAGTAAAACTTTAAAATAATAGTAATAAAATTAAATAATTTGTTAGAAACAAACAAACAATAAAAACCCCCAAAACAAACAAAACCCTAAGATCCTAGGGCTTCACATTCATTTACCACTCACTCACTGAGTAACCTAGATCAACTTCCAGTCTCGCAAGCTCCATTCATAAGTGTTCTCTACCCAGGAATACCATTTAAAGAAAATCTTTTATACTTCATTTTTACTCTACCTTTTTATGTTTGCGTATATGTAGATACACAGCTACTTACATTTTATTTTACAGGTGCCTGCAGTATTCAGTACAGTAACACATTTATAGCCTAGGAGCAATAAGAAAAATAGGGGAAAGCACCCTTCCCATGGGGCACGGTCACACTGCAATCCCTTCTCTTCCATTTCTCCATCCTATAGGGATTTTGGGGCTGTAGCTGTCCTAATGTCATAGTGCAACAATTACATATTTGTGGTGATGCTGGTGTAAACAAATGTGTGCTTTCAGTCATATAAAAGTATAGCACAATCACACCATCTACCCTCAGTGTGTAGCAGGCGTTACTGTCTAGGTTGTATAGGTTATCATGTTCACACAATGACAGAGTTGCCTAACGATGCATTTCTCAGAGTACATCCCTGTCTTTGAATGATGCTTGACTACGTAAGTGCTGCCTCAAATCACGTGGCTAATACTGGTAGAGCCAAGGTGTCCAGGTATGCATCTCCATGACTATACTGTGGTGCCTCATTCAATCTATTAGCTTTGTGAGTTGCCTGGCCAATTGATTTAATTCTTTACTGACCCATGCAGCATAGAACATCTGGCTGTGTAACTAAGGCCTTTTTCTGACTGTGGGAAAATCAGGAACCTTGCCATGGATAATGGCTGGGTGTCCTTCACTCATTCAGAAATCCTGGTCTGCATATATTCTTCCCTCTGCCTCAAATTCCTTCCTGTCCCAGTCATCGGTACAATGTTAGTTTTCTATAAATCTGCTCCTGTAGAACCCTGAGTGTGACTCTTATAAGGCTAGTATCTTTCATCTATGCTGTCCTTACTTACATACACGTCTAACTCTTTATCTAGAATGTAACATCATATGTTTTATGGAGGCATTCTTAGACCTTCATGCCCAGAATGGCAGATATTCAATAGAGATCAAAATTCTCATCTCTTTTCTCGATGTTTCCAGATGACACACAGCTAATTCTTGCCTAAGCATTGTAGAAAACTGAGTCCAGTGGATGTTACCATATCAAGGCAAAGGCCAGCTGTGAACAGAAGTGTTGGGGTATATTGGCTAAGATTATCCTGTTTCTTGGCAGAAAAGAGGACTGATCTGTCCCTGCTCAATTAGGAGTTGCTTTGGGGTGGCAAAGTTCTTAAAATAGAAATGCCTCCTGGAGGGGTTAGGTCTGTTGATGCTTCAATGACATTACTTTTACTCATTAGTTTTTGTCATTTCAATCATTATAAATGGAAGATTCAAACAGCTCCTAAAGTCTAGTTATTTGTTTCTTCCATGAGAAAGAGAGAGAGAGAAAGACACCTTCAACAGGATCCTCATGTCTCTGTCACTCCCAGTCTCACCTAGCCTAGATCACAGGCATGTGTGCATACCTGGTGTGCTCAGGGAGACCTCAGGATGTGCACCCTGGACCTTTCCATATGGGTCCACCATTGTGATGTGTTGTGTTTCTGCTGTGCGACCAGCTGGCCTAGGTGATCTCTTTGAGGTAAGTAGAATGGGACTAGCTTGGAAGACTGAGAAATGCTGTGGGGGAAGGCACCACAGTAGGGAGACCCCACAAGTCTACTGCATAATGGATAATCAGTAAGAAGGTTGTGGGCAGCCAGAGGCTACTCTAGTCATGGATGCTATGATAGAGTGAGAGCTTTGCAGTGGAACAGGGAGGGAGGAAGGGGTGGAACAAAAAACAAGGTTCTCTCTCTGACGAGAAAGGCAATTTTCAGAAGAAAGGTTCTCTTCCATGGTTGATATCTGGTCAGAGCAAGGCTTGTCAGAGACATGACAATAAAGTGAGCCTCTGTGTCAGCAGGTTCTGCAACTGTAAATTCAACCAGCCATGGATTGAAAATGTCCCATTGTTGGTGATGTGTCCTGTGTAGTTAGGTCTGTGATGGTTACATCTATGCTAAACATGTCAGATTTTTTTCTTGTCATTATTTCCTAAACAGTATAGTATATTGTTTACAATAACCTTTTTACAAAGTATTCACATTGCGCTATATATTACAAGTAGTCAGAGGCAATTTAAAGTATTCTAGAGTATATGTGTGGGTGATATGCAAGTACTATGTCATTTAATATAAGGGACCTGAGTATCAGAGAATTTTGGTATTTGTTGGGTGTCCTGGAACAAATCACCTGAGAACACTGAAGGATGACTGCACTTGTCTATGATTGTGATTAGTTGGCTTTGAAGGGGTCCTCTGCTAGATATAAATGGTAACTAGCTCCTGGGTCTTAATGAACATAAAATTAACCTGTGCTCAAAGATGACTCAATTACCTGGGATATGGTTGGTTCATCAGAAGCGCCAGTTAACTGATAGGCTTAGGACAAGCTGCATTTAAGAAAAAGCAGCAAGAGAGAGCAAGGGACAGCTAGGATTAATACGGACTGTGTATGGAGGCCGTGTTCTAAGTCTAGCAAATTGCCTACACTGCCTGCATCTTACTAATTTTACTGATTTTCAGAATGAGAGCTTGGGAGTCTTGCAAGATTCTCATTCATCAAAGTTATATCTTCTGCTGGAGATGAAGCTGTGAGGTGATGAGATTGTTCTTTGAATAAATGCATCAGAACTAGGATCAGCAGATGGTATAATGGTTATGTTACTGGACTCCCATGTAATCGACCACAGTTTGAGTCCTGGACCCAGTGGCTTAAAACTCATGCTGGGTGCATGTGTGTGTATGCCCAAAATCCCTAGAGGAGAATGGAGAAGGGATTGTGGAGTGACTGTCCCCTCAGTGGTTTCTTGTTTTCTGTCTCTCTCTCTCTGTCTGTCTCTCCAGTGAGCACGTGCGACCTATAGCAAAAAAATCTCAAAAAACCCAAAAGAAAACAAACCCAAAAAACAAAACATGTCAGAACTTGCACACTCACACGTTTACCTACTAAGTCAAAATAGCTGATCTAAGAACCTGCAGTATGGGGACCAGCAGTTGGCATAATGGCTATGTCACTGGACTCTTATGTAGTTGACCGCGGTTCAAGTCCTGGACCCGGTGGCTTAAACTCATGCCAGGCGCATGCGTGTGTGTGTGTGTTTGTGTGTGTGTGCGTGTGTGCCCAAGATCCTGAGAGGAGAATGGAGAAGGGATTGTGGCGTGGCCATCCCCCACGGGGGGTGATTTCTCCCTTTCTGTCTCACTGCCTCTCTCTGTCTGTCTGGCAAGTGTATACACACTATAGCAAAAACCTCTCAAAAACTATACAAAAAACCTCTCAAAAAAAAAAAAAAGAATCTGTAGTATGGTTTTATTTATATGATCATCAAGGTTGGTGATATTTTCTTCTGAATTATTTCCAGTACATTAAAATTATTTTCTGTTGACTGTGTATGTTATTTATGAAAATATTCATAATGACTTGGGCTTCCAAATTTGGGGAAGATAACCATTAAGCTGTATGGCATCAATTTTGGTCCAGGATACATGGTTTTGATAGGCAAAGTCATGAAGATGCTCAGACCTGATTAATCACTGACATTGTGAATTCAGTCAGTCATAAAACTCAGGACTCACCCTGGGCCCAGGAAGGATGCAATCTGAATAGACCTTTCCAGATTGTCCCTGAGCCCTACTCAGGCCCCACTGCGATGATGCCTTTGATGGCAGCCTGAACAGCAGCTGGCACTAGGACCTTTCTCTGTACATTTCAAAGAAAGCAGATGAACTATGGCCCAGGGGAGATTTTGGACAGTGGTGCTTATTCATGGGTTCTTATAGAACAAGTGAGAAGTGTTTTGCCTGCAGGATTGTGAAAGAACAGTGAAACATGGGGTTTGGGCTTGTAGAATTAGATATGAATTTTGTCCTAGCTGGCCCTTAAAAAACTTGAACTCCCAGTCAGCCCATGGTGTTGTGGTTAAAGTGGCTAGATCTCACATGGCTTACTATGTGGTTCAAGTCCTAGACCCAGTGGCTTGAGAAACATGCCAAGCACGTGTGTGTTTGTGTCCAGAATCCCAAAGACAGGCAGAAGTAGAGGGGAAGGGATTGCAGAGTGGTCATTCCCCATGGGAGATATTCTTTTCTCCTCCCTCCCAACACCCCTACCCAGTAAGTGCATGTGACCTCTGGCAAAAAGTGCCCAAAATCCCAAGAGGAGAATGGAAGGATTGTGGCATGGACATTCTCCTAGGTGAGTGATATCTCACTTTCTGTCTCTGTCTCATGCATGCACCCTATGGCAAAAACCTAAATAAAATAAAAAAATAAACAAGCAAACAAAAAATCATGAGATCCTTCAGAGCTCAGTTTCTCCACATGTCAGATGGAGATAACAACTGCAGATAGTGACTAAGAGGGTAAAGGAGGAGATATGGAAAATGCTCAGCACATATGAACCCTTTTAATTCTCACTGTCCTTTCATTGTTTTGCTTAGACATGTCTCTTCAGGATACCCTTTACTCCTAAATTTGTGTTCTTTCCCACAATAGTCCTTTTTTTAAAAAAAAATTATTATTATAATCTTGTTTATATTACATCGAATCACATATAACTTTACAGTGTATTACATTTCTTTTTCCAGGAAGAATACCATGCATATAGTCCATACAAAGACATTAAAATCCCCATCATCATTGTCCAATAGATTTTCATTTTTATTTCAGATTATTATTACTATTATTATTTTTGGAGAGGTTTTCGTTATAGGGTGCATGTGTTCGCCAGAAAGATAGAGAGAGACAGAGAGACAGAAAGCGAGAAATCATCCCCCAGGGGGGGGATGGCCACGCTGCAATCCCTTGCCCTCCAATCTCCTCTCAGGATCTTGAGCACGCATACACATGTGTCTGGCGTGAGTTTAAGCCACCGGGTCCAGGACTGGAACTGCGGTCGACTATATGGAAGTCCAGCAAAATAGCCATTGCGCTAACTGCTGGTCCCTCAGATTATTATTATTATGATTACAATTATTTTTTAAAAACATTTAATCACTATTATTTTGCTTATAAAAAGACTTTACCCAACATGTAATACTTCTCAGACCAGTCCGGTTGAGAATACTATACACGTCATCATCAACAGGCAATAAACCGTATATGTGTCCTACTAATGTCGTGCCTTTCTATTTGTTCTCTTGATATCCTTCTCCATACCCTTCTCTTCTCCTGCCCCGTTCCACACTGTCTTATCATCACTAATTATTTTCACTGCTTTTATGCCCTCCAATATTTCGATCTATACCATAAAGTGCGGATAGTCAGTATATATTAAGTGGATAAATACAATGTCTTTCTTTCATATCACGGCTTACTTCACTCAGCAACAGATCCTCCATATCCGACCACTTTCTGTCAAATGCCAGGGTCTTGTTTTTTTTTTTTTTTTTTTTTATTGGGGTGCCACACTTTTTCAATCCATTCATCAGCTTGTGGACATTTGGATTTGTTCCATGTCTTAGCGATCGTAAATAATGCTGCAATAAGCATTGGTGTATATGCCAATCTTACTGAGGGTCTTAATCATGAAATGATGTTGTATTTTATCAAATGCTTTCTATGCATCAATTGAAATGACCATATGATTTTTATCTGTTTTTCTGTTAATATGATGTATTACATTTATGGTCTTGTGTATGTTGAACCACCCTTGCATCCCTGGGATATAGCCTTCCTGGCTGTGATGAATAATCTTTGTTATATGTTGTTGGATACAATTTGCGAGTATCTTGTTGAGAATTTTTGCATCTACATTCATCAACGATTTTGGTCTGTAGTTTTCCTTTTTTGTCATGTCATCATCTGTTTTGGGAATGATGATGGAGGCTTCATTAAATGAATTTGGAAGGTTTCTTTCCTTCTGAATCTTTAGATATAATTTGAGTAGGATAGGGATTAACTCTTCCTTAAAGGTTTTGTAGAATTCAGAAGTGAAGCCATCTGGACCTGGCTTTTCTTTGTCAGGAGGTTATTTATTACTGATTCAATCTCCTGGCTTGTTATGGGTCTATTCAGGTTTTCTATGTCTTTCTGATTCAATCTTGGTAGATTATATGCATCCAGGAATTTGTCCATCTCCTCCAAGTTATCTTGTTTGTTGGCATATAGTTGCTCATAGTATCCTCTAATGATATTTTGTTATTTCTATTATGTCTGTTGTAATGTTGCCTGTTTCATCATGTATTTGATTTATCTGGTTTCTTTCTTTCTGGTTTATCAGTCTAGCCAATGATGTGTCAATCTTGTTAATCTTTTCAAAGAACCAGCTTTTGCTTTCATTTATTTTCTGTATGGTTTTTATATTTTCCATTTTATTTATTTCTGCTAGAATCTTTATGACTTCTTTTTGCCTGGCATTTTTAGTTTTTTTTTTTTTTTTTTCAATTCTCCAAGGCATGATGTTAGGTTAGGTTATCTATTTGCCACCTTTCCATCTTTTTCTTATACACACTAATTGCTATACATTTCCCTCTTATGACTGCTTTTGCTGTGTCCCATCGATTATGGAAACTTGTGTACTCATTATCATTTGTTTCCATAAAGTTTTTGATTTCAGACTTAATTTCTTCAATAGTTAAGAAGTCATTCAGAAGTAAGCTGTTCAGTTTCCATGCGTTGGTGTATTTTTGAGGGTGTTTCTTGAAATTGATCTTGAGTTTAATTCCATCATGGTCAGAGAAGATGCTGGATATAGTTTCTATGCCTTTGAATCTGTAAAGGCTTGATTCGTGTCCTAACACATGGTCAATCTTCGAAAAGTTTCCATGTCAGGGTGAGAAAAATGTATATGTATATGTATTTTGTGGACTTAGGGTGGAAAGTTCTATAGATACATATATATCAAGCCCATTTGATTTATAGTATCATTTAGGTCCTGTATCTATTTTCTTTTTTTTTTTTTTTCCTTAGAAGATCTGTCTAAAGGAGATAATGGGATGTTGAGATCTCCAACAATTATAGTGTTGCTCCCTATCTCTCCTTTTAGCTCCAGAAGTCTTCCATGCACATATTTAGGTGCTCCTGAGTAGGGTGCATAGATATTTATAAGTATTATGTCTTCTTGCTGTATTACCCCACTTACTATTATATAATGCCCTTCTTGGTCTCTTCTTACAGTCTTTGTCTTGAAGCCTATTTTGTCTGAAACCAATATTACAACTCTAGTCCTTTTTTGATTTCCATTTGCATGGAGTATCTTTTCCCAACCCTTCACTTTTAGTCTATGTATGTCTTTATCCATAAGGTGAGTTTTTTGTAGGCAACAGATAGAGGGTTTCTGGTTTTTTTTTTTTTAATTTTTTTTTAAATCCATTTGTCTAGTCTGTGTCTTTTAATTGGAGAATTTAATCCATTGACATTCTATGTTATTATCAATATTTCCGGACCTGTTCCTATCATTAAGTGAGCCATTTTCTTGGTTGCTTTTTGTTCTCGCATAAGGTGAGTTTTTTGTAGGCAACAGATAGAGGGTTTCTGGTTTTTTTTTTTTTAATTTTTTTTTAAATCCATTTGTCTAGTCTGTGTCTTTTAATTGGAGAATTTAATCCATTGACATTCTATGTTATTATCAATATTTCCGGACCTGTTCCTATCATTAAGTGAGCCATTTTCTTGGGTGCTTTTTGTTCTCTTATAACTGTCCATCTGACTTTTTAGTTTTCCTGGTATAGCACTCCCTTCAGAACCTCTTGAAGATCTGGTCTGGAGCTGGTAAATTCCTTCAGATTTTGTATCCAAGAATGTTTTTATATTTTTTCCCATATGAAAGATAATCTTGCCAGGTATAGTATTCTTGGTTGAAATTGTTTTTCACTCAACGCTTTGACTATTTCTCCATTCTTTCCTTCCCTGCATTGTTTCCACCAAGAGGTCCAATGTTAGCCTGATGGGGTGACCTTCGTAAGTAACTTGATGCTTCCCTCTTGCCAACTTTAATATCTTGTCTTTGTCCTTTGTTTTTTGCCAATCTGGCTATGATGTTCTTGGAGAGGATCTTCTTGGATTGATTCTACTCAGGGTCCTATGTATTTCTTGGGTCTGGATATTTGAATGCCTCTCTGGGTTTGGAAAGTTTTCTTCCAGGAAATTCATGGAGTAGATTATCAATGTCCTTATTATTTTCTTCCTCTTCTGGGATGCCAGTTGTACAGATGTTGGAGTGCTTGATGGTATCCAGTATTCCTCGTATATTATCTTAATTTTTCTTGGTTGTTTCCTCAATCTTCTTTATATTTTTTTCTAGGTCAGATGTTTTGTCTTCAACATTCAAGATTTGATCTTCTGCTTGATCTAATCTACTTTTAAGACTTTCAAGGGCGGTTTTGATTTCCTGTATTACATTCTTCAACCGTGGAAGTTCCATCTGGTTCTTTTTTACTTTTTTATTTATTTATTTTTTTGGAGAGGTTTTTGCTATAGGATGCGTGTGCTTGTGAGAAAGACAGAGAGAGACGGAGAGACAGAAAGCAAGAAATCACCCCTTGGGGGATGGCCACACCACAATCCCTTCTCCTCCATTCTCCTCTTGGGATCTTGGGCACGCATGCACATGCTCCCGGTGTGAGTTTAAGCCACCGGGTGTGGGATTTGAACTGCGGTCGGCTACATGGGAGTCCAGTGACATAGCCATTACACCAACTGCTGGTCCCCATCTGGTTCTTTTTTAAGGTGTCTGTTTTTTCTATCAAATCATGAAAGGACTTCTTCATTTCCTGGAGCTCATTCTCTTCTCTCTTCTATCTCAGTTAGTCTGGTCACTACAAATATTCTGAATTCCTTATCTGACATGTCCACAGCATCCATTAGATTGACTGTGGGTGATGGGGCTTGATGATTTCCCTTCGGGGAGAGGCATTTTGCTGGTTGCTTATATTTTTTCAGCCTCTGTGATTGTTCCTAGTCATCCGGTGATCTATACATTCCTTCCTGACTTATTTAAGGTATCTCTGAGTGTTAAAAAATGTGCAGGATTAGAATATTGGTGATATCTCTTCTGGTTTGCCTACCTGTTGCTCACCAGTACCATGCACTGTTGTCACTGGTCCTAGGTAACCCAAAGTCCTTCCTGTTTCTAAGGAGTGATGAGCCTCCAACTGACCTAGTTAGCTTCACCTCGGAAGCAAAGAAAAAAAATCACGTAACGCGCAGCGTGTCTATGATATTCAAAACACTGAAATCTGAGAGTCCAAAGGCAAGTGGGGAAGGGGCAGAGGCTGAGTGACAGGTCCAGGCTGTTAGAGCCTGCAGCCACAGGCAGTCTGGTGTCTGGCACTGCCTCTGGCTTGAACTGGTCTCCAGATGGGGTGGGGAGGGGTGCAAGTTCGTCTTAAGGTCCCAAGAAACATCCAGAGACGAGTAGGAGCCCCACAGTAGTCCTTAATGTACTTTAAAACATTTGTTTTCGGGGCCAGCAGTAAGGGATTGCGGCGTGGCCATCCCCCTGGGGGGTGATTTCTCGCTTTCTGGCTCTGTCTCTCTCAGTCTGTCTGGCGAGCACACATGCCCTATAGCAAAAGCCTTTCCAAAAACAAACAAACAAACAAACAAACAAACAAAACATTTGTCTTCAAAGCTTTACATGAAACATAAATTCTCACTTTTTCTCTATACCTAGCCCAGTGCCTAACATCATAGTTTGTACTCCATATCTGTTGAATGATGAAGTAAAGGAATAAACAGCAGATGGTATATGTTCCAGTCTCCTGATAGTTGAAGGAAGAGGCTCTATGCTATGACAGAACAAGTGTGGATATAAGATTTTAATGGGTCCAGTTTGGTGCTGCCAAATCATAGGGCTCTGGAATGGTTAGTTTAGGAAGGTGTGACCCTCAACCTACTGCTTTCCTTACCTCTGACTGTGATCACTCATGACATGCAAGTCAAGAGGAAGACACTTTCTATTACAACTATTGAAATAGTTTGTACCTGTGGTTAGTATGGTTGATAGAAGGAAATCTGTCCTTTTCTTTTGAGTTTCCTTTTGAGATAGTGGATAGAGCTGTTTATTTTAGGCTTGATTCCACTTATTGGGTTGAAAGAGGGTACAGCTGTCAGACTCGAGATAGGCATGAGGAGTCTTGGTGTAGCCCTGAGCACATAGCAAGAATCTCTGACATTCTGATCTCTGCTTATCACATAGCAGTATGGGTGGGGAATGGATGCAGTCAAATGAACTGAGTTTATGGGACAGCTCACACCCCTGCTGACTGGTTACCTAATCCTTCTGACTACTCAGTCTTTTTGAGTTTCAGTTTCCTTATCTGTAAAGTGGGCACAGTAGTACTGATCTCACAGGCTTGTTGAGAGGCTGATATTCATGCTGTTTCCAGGTAAGAAGTCACATAAGTATGAGAAGTAATTTCTGGCAGTTGCACAAGCTGAGCCCTGTGAGCACTGATGGGAGTGATTTCTGTCACGGCAGGTACTGAGATATTTGGCACTCTTCCATTGCTCTTTCCTAAGATGAAATCAGCTCTAAAGCCCTGATCGGCTTATATGTAAATAGAAAAATAATATGACCAAAGTAAACAAAAGTGGGAAATCACATTTGTATAATTTAAAAATGGTTTACTTAAAAAAATTCAAGCCAGTTGTTTCCATTCAAGCCATTTCCTCTTGATTTGAGTGGATTATTGCTTTGTCATTAATTACAGTCGGTTTAGAGCTTTCCCCATTCATTTCAAGACCAGATACCATTATTTTGTTGATGTAACCACTGACCTTATTAAAAGTTTGTCCAGATAAAGCATGGTTCTTAAGATAAGAGGGACATTAATGCAAACATGGAAAGCTGGTCACCACATGGAGGCTGGGATGAGTGAATGTTCTATGATTGGTTAAGGGGGGCACATGTTAGCCTACAATTCTGATTTGTCTTTGGATCCACTTGCAACTTCTCTGGGCAATGGGGAAGGACCAGGTTTACTTGTAGATTTGCATGGATTGTTATATTTTTAAGAAATGTCCAATGTGTTTTGATTCAGACAGGCTTTTTTTTTTTTTGGCTGAGAAATTATATGATGCACCCAAAATACTTTTGCAGAATGCGGTGTTGAGTGCCATTGTATTCCCATGAACTAGAAGTTCGGTACAAAAGGCCAGAATTGAGAAATTCAGTCTGACATTTTATATACTTACATTTATCTCACTCACAGCTGAGCCACTCCTGAAAGTTGAAGTTTAAATTTTCCAAATGTACTGAAGAGGGGGGAGGGGAAGGCAGCTCCAAGCTTAAGAGGTACAGAGGCATCCCATTTGTGAGACAATTCAGACTTTCTATTCCTTTATTATGTGTGCATGATGGAAAGCTCTTTAATGTTAAAAGTAAATAGCGGCCTTTAAGGTGTAGCAGATTAAATAGTTTTGTGAGTTTAAATAGTATTGTGTATTTGTAACCATAGCTAGATGATCGATCTTATAATGCCTGTCTCTGTCTGCTCAGAGAACAGTTGGGGTGCTACTCTTCTATTTTATGAAGTAGTCTTGTTTCATGAGAGGAGATTTTAAAATATGGTTAAGGAATTTATAGAACTTTTATTTTAGATATAAAGAACAGTTGCTTGTTGATAAGAACAGATCATGCTCAAAGCAGAATAACTTTTATTACCATGGCTTTTAAGTAGCAACAGAGGTCTTTTTTGATACTGTTGATAGATGAGAAGAGTGCTGTCCTGTGCTGAAATATAACTGTTTTATACTCAGCTCTTTGTATCCAAAGGTTCTTCATCTTAAGGTTCAACCAACTGTGGCTGGAAAATATTTGAGGAAAAAAACAAATGAACACTTAAAAAAAAAAACCCACAAAGATGACATAAAAATACAGTATAATAAATATTTGCATAGTGTTTACGATGTATTGGGTATTATAAGTAACCTACAGATAATTTATATGGGAGGACTTGCATGCATAGGTCATACACATGTACTATGTCATATTGTATAAGGCACTAGAGCATCCACCAATTTGGGGTTTGCAGGGGTCCTGGAGCCAATCTTCAGCACACCAAGGGACAACTATACTTATCTGCCCTTGTCTTAATTTACCTGCATATTTACCAATGGAAAATGTAATTATCTTTTTGATCTACATTTTCTCAGGGCATAAGGATGAATTTGAATGCCCTTCCTAGAACCCTTCCCTCCTATCAATCTCACTTCTCACTCTTGTATTTGCATCCAAGTAAGTCTAATACACAGCCACCCTCCACTAACTAGCAAAATACTGACCAGTTTCCAACAGGTCAGTAACTTGAGTTAACATATCCTACAGAGTTTAACTTTACTGTGTCTCTTGACTCTGCCCTTTGTTGATTTCCAATTCTACTCTGCTGGTCTAGGTTCTGGTCCATGTGAGAGGACTAGCTATTCTGTCTGATACGATTCCTTCTCCACAGTGCTGCCAGATTAATCTTCCTAACAAGGCACTTTACTCCCACCTTTGCTCAAAGCATTGCCGTGGTTCCTCATCGCCTGCTGAATAAGTGCCAAGTTTTTGTCCTGGCATTCAAGCTGCTCGTACTGTGACTCCAAACCATCACCTAGTCATTGAGAAAACACTTCAGAGTACACTGATGAGTTCTGGTGACATGGTGGCAAATGGAACAGAAAGTGCCTCTGCCATCAGAGATTTTGTATTGTTTCATAATTTTGACATATAATAATTATCCATATTCATAAGGTACATTGTGAATTTTTTTTTTTTTTGAAGAGTGGTTTTTGCTTTTGCTATAGGGCGCGTGCACTCACTAGAAAGACAGAGAGAGACAGAAAGTGAGAAATCATCCCCCGGGGGGATGGCCAGGCCGCAATCCCCTCTCTTCCATTCTCTTCTCGGGATCTTGGGCATGCACGCACACGCGCCCAATGTGAGTGTAAGCTGTCGGGTTCGGAACTCAAACTGCAGTCGACTACACGGGAGTATAGCGACACAGCTGTTATGCTAACTGCTGGTCCGGACAATGTGAATTTTTAGTACAAGAATACACTGGGTAATCATCAAATCAGGGTAATTAGCATATCCATCATCTCAACTATTTGTCTTTATCTTGTATTGGGAACATTCAAAATACTCTTTTTTAGTTACTCCAAGATACATGGTAAATTGCCATAAACCGTGTTCACTTTACTGCTCTACTGTATTTATAACATTAGGTATTTTTCCTCCTGTCTTTCTATAATTTGTTTCTGCTAAATCCCATCTTTTTATCTCCTTCCCCCAATCCTCTCAGCGTCTGAGAGATAGTTATTCTGTATTGCTCTGCTTCCATGAGGTCATTTTCTCAACTTCCATGTATGGGTGAGAATATGCATTAATTTTCTTTCTGAACATGGCTTATTTCACTTAACCTAATATCTGCTAAACTCACCCATATTACCTCAAATGATAGGATATTATTATTTTAAATTGTTGAACAATTTTCCATTATACACACACACACATAAACACACACACACTACATTTTCTGTATCCATTGGTGGACACTTAGTTTATTCATTTGGGTACAGATATCTTTTAAATTATTTTTATCTATTTACTTATTTCTTATTATTATTACTTTAAACATTCAATCACAATACATCATTTAGCTTGTAGAGAGAATTTGCCCAACATGAAATGTACCTCAGACCAGTCTAGTCGAGAATACTATACATGTTATCATCAACAGGTAATGTTCCTGTGTTCCACAAATATCTTCTCTATTTTTCTCCCTACTTTCCTTCCTTACTCCCTTTCCCTCTCCCACCCTCCTTCTACACTGTCTCCATTTCAATACTTTTACAACCCCTAATCTTTTAGTCTCTACCATAGTGTGTGGACAGTCAATATGTTAAGTGAAGACATATGTCTCTCTTTCATAGCCTGACTTGCTTCACTCAGCTGTATATCTTCCATATTTGTCCACTTTGTATCAAATGCCAGAGGCTTATTTCTTTTTTCTTTTTCTTTTTAATGGCTAAGCAGTACTAAAAAAAAGTGCCACACTTTTTCAATCCATTTATCTATTCGTGGACATTTGGGTTGATTCCACATCTTAGCAATCATGAATAATGCCACAGTAAACAGAGATGTGCAAGCACTTTTCCGACTGAGCACTCTCCTGGGGTACAGATATCTTTATGACATATTGACTTCCTTTCCTTTGGATATATGTCTAGTAGTGGGATTGCTGGATCATATGATGTCCTAATTTTAGTTTTTAGAGGAATCTCCATACTGTTTTCCATGATGGTACTAAATTATATTCCCACCAACAATGTAAAAAAGTTTATGTGCCCTGGCCAGCAGTTGTTATTTTTAAATTCTTTTGATAATAGCCATTCTAACTAGTATAAGATGATGTCTCATTGTTGTTTTGATTTGCGTTATGAATCTAATATTGTAATGAAGACAGATTTGAAACAGCTTATGATGAAATCGGTTATTTATTGACAATTATGTAAAGAGCTGCAGAAGAGAAGTGCTGTGTGCTTGAGAAGTGTGTTATGGGAAGACAAGGTGAACTCCAGAAGATGTTTTAAAGTGCAAGCAAAAATGAAGTAGATGGAATAATGTTGGGGGAAAGGAACAGGGGGACCAAATGGGGAGGGTCCAAGGAGAAGGGTCCAGGCCTGTGGGAAGGAGTAATGTGCACAAGTGAGAAAGTAAAAGAAGTCCTTACAGGTATTAAGGAAGTGAGGCATGGGGCAGGGGGTGGGGAAGCCAATGTACCCTGTAGGCTCTGAAAGATTTGGGACCTTCTTCTGTGGACAGTGGGAAACTTAGGATACAATGTGACATGACCAGATCTGAATTTTAGAAAGTCACTTTGCAGTGACAGAAAGTCTGGATGCAGGCTTGAGTGCCAGGAGAACTACTAAGAAACTCTTGCAAAAACTCATGTAAGATACTGTTGTTGCTTTGTCAAGGATGGTCACAGTGTTAAGGGCAGGGGTCAGATTTGAGAAACATCATGGAGATGGACTGAATGGGATTTGGTGGTGGTTTGGACATGCATGGAAGGGAGTGGTGGTGACATTGTCAAAATAGGAAATATAGGAGCCAGCTAGTGGCATAGTGGTTAAGGTGTTGGAATCTCACATGATCGAGTGTGATTTGAGTCCTGCACCTGGCTGCTTGAAACTCATACAGGATGCTTGTGTGTGTGTGTGTGTGCCCAGAATCCCAAGAGGAGAATGGAGGAGAAAGGATTGCAGTGTGCCCATCCCTGCTTGGGGAGTGATTTCTTACTTTCTGTGGCTCTGTCTCTTTGGTGAGCACATGCTCCCTAAAGGAAAAATCTCTTTCTCAAAAAAAAAAAAAAAAAAAAAAAAAAAAAAAAAAAAAAGGGAATATACTGGAGGAAGACAGGTTTGGGGAGAAGTATTATGAGGTTAGTTTTTACTTTTTATATGACATTCAAATAGTAATTCAAATAGTAATTTTTAGTAAACATATAAATTGAAAGGCAGCAATGTTAGTAGTTAAAAGTGTAGTCTCTGAAGCCTGTGTGACCTTGGGAAAATTACTTAAACTTTTCATGCCCCTTAGTTTCTTCTTTTGTAGAATCAGGATATTAACAATAGTACCTACCTTATAAATAGATTCCTTTGGGTGCAAAGAGCTTAGCATATGCACTGGGTCATCAAGAAAGTCATGATTTTTACATAGAAAGACATAAAAAAAAACAGGTCATGACTTTCCCGATGATAAAATACACAATAAATACTTAATAAAAAACATAGATTGATGTCTGATATAGAGTAGTGCATGAATTTTAGCCATTATTATTTTAACATTCACTTATTTCTTGAGAAAGACACACTTGTGCACATATGTGCACACAGACACACACACAGACACAGACACACATGGATCCCCACAGGGATCCCCTACAGGATCTGGCCATGCTGTGATCCTCTCCATAGCCTTTTAGACAGTCAGGATAAAGGGTGCCTGAGGGTTTGCTCAGTGTGTTTAGGCCAACTTGGGATCTGAACCCCAGGCCTTCCTGTATGGATCCAGTGTTGTGCAGCAGTGCCTTACCACCTGTGCAACTATGTCTGTGCCATTATTATTAAATTTAAGTCCAAGTTCAGAGAAGTCTGTGCTGGTCATATAAACTTGGGGTTTGTTCAGAAGTGCTAAGTGAAGCCATATGTGGGAATGAGACTGTTTTGGAAGTAAGTACAGAATAAGGAAGGAAAAGGCCTTGCTTCAGATATTGAAGAATCCAAGAGTGGACTGAAGATGACAAGCAAGCTGAGGTGCCTGAAGACTGAGTGAGACAAAGAGGAAGAGAGAGCAAAGTTAGAAGCAAAGAGAAGAGAATGCTTTGAGGTGGAGGATGGAGTTAGCAGTAATGTCAAATGCTACCAAGAATGCCTGGGTGCTAAGACTGAAAAATGCCCACCAGCTTTAGCAAGCTATTGAAAACATTTGGTGGGTTTTAGGTGGCACAGTGGAGGTCGAGGCCAACTTGAGGAGTGATGAACTCTATGAATAATGAGAGTCTGCAGATATTATACCTTTCAACTTTCATGGGTATTTATATTTGGATAATTTGGCAGAGATTGATTATTGTAGATATCATTTAACACACATTCTTACACCGAGATTCTCAGATTGTCTTGAAGGTCAAAAACCAATCAGTCCAAATGTCTATTCCTTTTATATCTAAAATGCAGTATGGTGAGGAACTATCCAGAAAGATGGAAAGATAGTAAAAGGTCCATTTTCAGACTTGAGGAAAGTTCTCATGGCTGTAGGATGGTTGTGTCAGTTCTGGACATTCTATCCAGATGTGACATAAGCGGTATTTCTTTCTAATATCTTCTATTAGTGAAAAATCCTTCCCTGAGACATTCCGAGAGATATCCTCGCACATTTCATTGGCTAGGAGTATGCCACATGCCTAGATATTCACTGGCAAGAGTAACACGACCACCATCATTACCTTATGCTAATCCTAACTCACACCTTAGGGCTGGGACTGTGTCTCCTGATGTGTATGGTTTTGCAGTGAAGGTGATTTTGAAAACAAAACAAAACTTGGGCTCTTTTAGGAGAGGAAAGGAAAGTGATTTGGGGATAATCATTGAATAGTGTCTACCATACATGTATGTGGGAAGAATTTTTATCTCAAATTGAGATGATGTTTTACTTTCTGTTGGAGTTCCTAACATTCAGTAGACTATCACGTCAATTCCATCCTACTCCATGGAGGGAATTGTCAGATTTCTGATGTTTATAAAAGAAGCTCTCATTAGAAGTATGGAAAAAGTTGTGGGCAAGAATTCATGAGACTTAATCTTGCTATGGTAGACTGAAGTGAGGTACTGACTCTCTGTTACTACTCTTTGAAAGGTAGAGTCTAGTTGCCTACTCTTTGAGCTAGACTGTGAATTGCTTGAATAGAATGACCATTGTTGGAATGCAATGAGGCTAGATTCTGGGACTCTGAGACTTGGATATAAAGAATTTCTCATCACTCTCCCAGATATTTTTGAATACTTATTCTTGGAATCTACCTATTATGTTATGAAGAAGTTTAAGTATCCCAGGGAGAGGTCCCCATGGAGAAGAACCAAGTCCCTTGATCACATTTGCATTTCCAGCTAAAAGCCAATATAAACTTGGTAGGCATGTGAGTATGCAATCTTGACAGTAGATCTTCCAGGTGAACCTCTCAACTGATGCCTCATGGGGGAGAAGAGTAGGGTGTCTGTCTCCACTGAACTCTACCCCAAATGTAGATGATTCACAGGCAAAATAAGTGATTATTTTTGTTTTAGGCCACTATCTTTTGGGGTGGTTTGTTATTCACCAGTAGATAACTATGGAGTTTACCACAAGAGAAAATAAGACAGACTCCCAACTTCAATAATTTTAGCTGGATGCAATAGAAACCACTGGACTTTTATTAGATTCTTCGAGCACTTAATATGGTGCTCAAACATGGTTATGGGATGATTGAACAAATGGCCATCTCACCCTTGCTGCCTTCAGAACAGCCAAGGAATAAGAAAAAAACTTTCAGGCTGTTCTTTCCTAGGAATATAATTTCAAACTTTCATTTTTTCTGGTGTTTTGGAATGTCTAGCAAAATCCTAGAATGAAAGGGAGCATGTGCAACTTGTCACCCTGCCCCAGGGTTACATGGCACTTCATTCATATGTTTTCCAAGTTGGTTTTATTGCCTCTTTAACTTTTCTCTTGAAAATCTCAGGAGAGGGAAAGCATCAGTCTCAGCTTTTGTGACAAGTGAACCATCGGTATCAGTCAAGTAGAGAAAGAAACCTTTTCTTTTAATTTGGAATAAATGAGGATTGTAATCTGAGTTTTCACTTAAATTTACTGCTTCCTTTATTTTATGAAATGAAGTCCACTGTATTTTGAGATAATATTTCAACAGATGATGGAATTGCCATTTCTTTCACAAAAATGTTGACACCAGTCCACAGAACAGAGCGAAGCTTTCACCTCTGGAGCATCGTGGTCCACATCAGTGGCCACTGTGATGGGGACATTGTCTTGAGTGGTGAGGCTCATTGGACCACATGGACACAAATACTAAGGTTAAGTTTGCTCTCTGCCTGGGTGTTGCCTTGCAAATGCTCAGGGCTTCAGTAGTGCTCTCTATTGAAATGTTGGGCCTCTTTAGAAATAATTAGATGTATTTTATGTATGGGGACATTTTTCTTTTCTTTTCTGTTTTTCAGTTTATTATTCAATGAGAGAGAGAGAGAGAGACATACAGACAGACATACAGACAGACAGGGACATCCCCCCAAAAGGTCTTCATGGCACAGTTTACCCCAAGCCTTAGCCAGATTGGATTGTGGATGTACATGTAAATAGGGAGACCTAGGGAAGTGGACCTGGGGCCTTCCCATGTAGGTTCAGAATCACAGAACATTGTGTTACTACTTGTTACTACTGTGGCACTGTGGCTGGCCTGACATTCTTCTTTTATGAGAAAATCACGACTGATGAAGGTTTTGACCTGGAAGTGATTTCAATCAATTGAATTATGTTTTCAGTTTCAATATCTGGCTCAGAGAGATAGATACCATTGTAAATTGCTGTGAATTAGAGCTGAAGAGGAACAGTAATTTACAAAAATTGGCTTTATAATCATTCTAGTCATACTCATAACCTGTGTTCTCCACTTAATGCATTCAAGAGTTTAGATGGTTTGAATTTTACGCTGTCAGAATAAGCCAGACCACAAAGTATGTATTTTGCTAAATCCTAAGATCAACAATTTCTTAGGACAGGTGAGGCTGGAAAATTCTATCCTAGAGACCGATGTAGAAATCCCATTGTTGTAATGCAATATTTTCAAAGGGAAGCCTATAAAACATTTGTACCAGAATTACTTGGTGTGTGTGTGTGTGTGTGTGTGTGTGTGTGTGTGTGTGTGTACTTCATAAATAATCAAATATCTGGGCCTTGCTATGAACATAGTCAGAATGGGGTTGGGACAGGAATCTGCTCTTCTAATAAGCTTCTATGGTTATTTAAAAGGCCCTGACACCTCCCACTTCTGTAGGAAGACAAGTGGTCTGTGAGCAACCCTCTAAAATAAATAGAGCCTTCAGGGGAAACTGTTAGAGGAACATCCCACCTTATGCTATCTGCATAATGAGTCCTGTGAAAGCGGAGCCCTCTGAAAGGGCTGTGGGACCCCAAAAGTGGTATCCAATAGAGTCTTCAAACTGGAATCATCAAAATCTAGACCAACCATTTTCTGGTTTAAACTCCCCATCCCCCATGATGTATGCAGAGGAACTGTTGGGTAGGGTTTTGAGCATCTTCAAAATATTGCATTATCATAGACCTTGTCTTAGCCCAGAGTAAAGAATCAAAGAGGTTAACTGTAAGAAAAACCCCCACATCAGGAGTCGGGATTAGAATATTTTGTTCTCTATGATGTAATGACAACTGTTGGTTACAAAAGCACTGTGGTAGATGGTTACAAAACAGCCCCCAATAAATCACATCTTCATGAATTGAACCTGGTTTGGCCTGACAACTTGCTTCACATTGTTCACATTCTAGGCAGTGTCTGTTCTCACTCTCTTGCCACTGTGCCAGTGAAAAAGCCCAGGCTAGCCTCCTTGAAGATGAGAGGCCATGTGGAGGTTAAAATCCTGGGGGAAGAATGACCGCAAGCAGCAGAAAGCCTCAGCTGTGTTGCCATCACAGCTGAGGTGCCAGGTGTGTGAGCAGAGCTGTCATGGATTCCCCAGCTCCATTGCCTGCTAGCAAACCACAAGTGTACCAGTAGGCCTAGAGAACGTAGAAGGCTGATCCCAGCTCAGATTCCAGAATCATGACCATGGTGTGTGTGTTTGTTAGTTTGTTTACTTAAAAGACAGAGTCTTGCCATTGTGAGCATGGTGTGTGTTTATTTATTTATTTTAAAGACAGTTTTGCCATGTCACAGTCCTCTTGCCTCAGCCTCTCAGCCGGAACCATACATTTGTGCCACCACACCCATCTCTTTTTTGGACAGGGTCTCACTATGTTGCCCAGGTCAGCCTCTAGCTTGTAATTTTCCTACCTAAGTCTTTTCAGTGGCCAGGATTACAGGTGCTACCACTCCCAGACTTTAGGTTGGACCGGGAATTTGAACCCAGGCCCCCTGTGGTTTCTCAGCCTGTAGTACCCAGCACAGTAGTGCATGTCACCATGGCTGAGTCAAAGGTGTGGTTTTTAAGTCACTAAGTTTGAGAGTGACTTAGATACACAGTACTTAGGTACACAGTAGATAATTGTACCAAGAAAACCCAAGTCCTCTGAGTTACACAGCACTCAGGTAAGGCAGATGGAAGGAAGTGTGATGGGAAGCGCCAGGGATGGTGACACTAGTGGGACTGTGGCTGCTTTCCTCTCTCTGAGAGGCTTACAACATAGTGTCTTGTGAATGCTTCTATTTGGCACTAGTCATTACCATAATTTTGTTTTTATGTCTGACTCTTCTGTTGGAATGCAAGCTCTTTGTAGAAGGTGTCATAGTCCAGTCTTTCTGTAGTTTTAGAGTCCAGCACAGTGTGAGAAAGCACCCCCTGGGACAGATGGCCTTGCCACAATCCCTTCTCCTCTATTCCCCTCTTGGGATTTTGGGCACACATGTACACCCACCTGGTGTTTTTTCCAAGCTACTGGGTCTAGAACTCACTGTGCAGTTGGCCGTGTGGGATACAGCTGCCTTAACCACCCCACCACTGGTGACCCATAAAGCCTTCCCCCCCACACAGCTTATTTATTTCGAGGGAGAGAGAGAGACGGGGACCTCCAACAGGGTCTTCATGCCACAATCGACACCTAGATTCTGCCAGCCTGGATCGAGGATATGCATGCACACTTGGCATGCTCAAGGTGGTGCTGGGGTCGAATTTGGGCCTTTCCCATACAGGTGCAGTGGCGTTACCACTGTGCCACCACCTGGCCCCCAAACGTGTTTTTTTTTCTTATGTAATGTACCTTAACTGATTTACTTTTTGGTGGGTAGTGACTCTCAGTATTAAAAAAATGCTCTTACTATTGGGTGAGATTCTGAATATAATGCTGTTAAGGGCCTGTTTCCTCTTTTTAGTCATCTTGAATTTAGTAGATAGGGAA
>NW_006198305.1:2306372-2318591 GCF_000334495.1 Tupaia belangeri chinensis
GGGAAAGAGGCATGAAGTTTGGATCTTACCTGCTCACAAGTACTTAGAGTTCTTCCCTGTCTCTGTTTTAGGGCTAGGATCCCAGCTGGAAGGGAAGTCCTGAAGCCACTCAGCTTTGGCCACACTGGCCTTTTCTATAGCCCAACCAGTTGATTTGTGGGGGGCTACTCCCTAAACTCCTTCCCCCAGTACCTTGTGTATGGAGTGGGGCTGTCCATTGCTGTCTCCTTTACTTTCCTTTCCCCACAGCATGGTTTCTGCTGCACCCACAGTGTCTCATCACTTTCTTGGCTCCACTTCTACCTAGTGAAGACAAGGAATGGGATGCTGTGATTCCTCCATCCATGATGAAGCTGCTAGTTTCCTCTTTTCCCCTTCCAGACTCCATCAACCCTGGAGCCTTGGTTCTGCCTTGGAGCCCTAACTCAAGGTCATAATTTCTAAAACTCACATACCACACAGCATGGCAAAGATTTGTGTCCATTAAGGTGATTCTCTCTTTTATTTTCCAGCCTTATTTCCAGTTGTTTGTGTGTCTGTAACTGAATGCTAACCAACGGAATGTGAGTGAATATGATGTAGATCACTTTGGCCTGGCCATAAGCCTTCTATGTTTGCCCCTCTATTCTCTTTTTCTATTTTCACCAACTGGAATGTCAATGCCTAGATATCCTCTGAAGCATCATGTTAGAGAGGACAGAGCTGACGTCTGCTTGGATCTGAATGGAGCAGGCCTATTTCCCCCAAACCTGAAGCCATCCTGGACTGTTACTTAAATAAAAAATTAACTCTCTCAGCATCAGACCTTTTCATTTTATGTATTCATTATAATGTTTAGCTTACCCTAACTAATAAACCAAGATAATATACCAATTGTGGGAGCCAATGGGTGGTATAGCAGTTACACTACTGGACTCCCACATGGTTGACCATGGCTCGAGTCCTGGACCTAGTGACTTGAAAATTGCGCCAGGTGCATATGTGTGCAGACCCAAGATCCCAGAAGGAGAATGAAGGAGAAAGGATTGCGGCATGGCTAATCCCTCTGGGAGGTGATTTCTCACTTTCCCTCTTACTGTCTGTCTCTCTTTTCAGCAAGCACATGCACCCTAAGACCAAAACCTCTTAAAAATTGTGTAAGTGTTCAGTGCAGAATTTCAACCTAAAACATTAACACACTGTAAGTGGCTTATAGTCAAGGGAATGCTATAGTAGCACTCCAAAGCACAGCTCGTGTGTGTGTGTGTGTGTGTGTGTGTGTGTATTTCATATGGAAAAGGAATCACTCTTCTGCTGTATTTCAATGTATCACTTTTGCTGCTTAACAAACCATCTCCAGACATAATGGCTTAAAACACTAACAATTGGGAACCAGCAGTTAGCGTAATGTCTATGTCGCTGGATTCCCACGTAGTCGACCACGGGTCGTGTCCCAGACCCGGGGGGTTAGAACTCACGCCAGGCTCGTGTGCATGGGTGCCCAAGATCCCGAGAAGAGAATGGAGGAGAAGGGATTGCAGCGTGCCCATCCCCCCGGGGGGGTGATTTCTCGCTTTCTGTCTCTATGTCTCTCTCGGTCTGTCTGGCGAGTGCAAGCGCCCTATAGCAAAAACCTCTCAAAAAAAAAAAACACACAAAAAACCCCAAAAAACCAACCAAACAAACAAAACACTAACAATTGAGTGAATTAATGACTAATTTGGGCTCACAGTTCGGTGAGTGACAGTCAGTTTTGGAGTTCTGTTTCTGGTCTTGCCTGGGTTCACATATGCAACTGCACATCAATGTGCTAAGGCTGCATGCGCTGGGATAGCTGCACGGTGAGGGTGCACTGGCTTCTCCACCTGGGCTCCCCAGCGGGCTAGCTGAGCATGTTCGCATGACAGGCTCAGGGTTCCATGTGACCAAGAAAGGACAAATGCTAACACATAAGCACACTTCAAGCCTCTTCTTGTATCATGCTTGCTAATGTTCATTTTGTTAAAACAAATGATTTGACCGAGCTCAGATTCAGGGAGTGGAAGAATAGACTTTTCCCTTTGATGTGATTGGTGGGAGGAGATGCAAAACATTGTGGCTTGTTTTTCTCTATCACTCCTGAGATATAAATGTATCTAAAATGCTAAGCAGTCTTGTAGAAGGGAAAAAGTGGGGGCCAGCAGATGGTGTAGAAGTTACATCACTGGACTCCCACATGGCAGACCATGGTTTGAGTCCTGGACTGGGTGGCTTGAAAATCACACCAGGCACACATGCTATGCCCAGGATGCCAGGAGGAAAATGGAGGAAAAGGGATTGTGTTGTGGCCAGCCCCTTGGAGGGAGATTTCTCACTTTCCTTCTCACTGTCTCTCTCTCTCTGGTGAGTGCATGTGCTCTATGGCAAAAACCTTAAAAAAAAATAGTCACTCATCTTTACTTGCCCATCTCAGATGCAGGAAAAGCACAATTTTTTCTGAAGCACAGAAAAATTGTTAAGCTCACTAATCTCTAAGGTCCCACCTAATAACTTGAATTTTATTTTTCTTTCCCAGTAGTGTAGTCAGTTTTAAAGTACACATTATGGTAACTAAAAGCAGAGTGTGTTGTTTTATTGTGGTGTAAGGGCACCTCCTGACCAGCCAAACCCCAAGGCAAAGCTCAGAGAAAACTGGGTGGATGTTGGTGCCAATGACGCTGCCAGGGCACAACCATGCCAGCCCAGCTGTGGCCACTTCCATCTCCTTTCAAGTATAACTCAGGTGAGTGGGAGGTGGAAATCCATCTTTATTTCTGGTCTGCTTCCTAAAAAAATTAATGCCCTGTGCAAGTTGAATCTCACCTCCACTGTCCAGCACAGGGCCAGTTTCTCCTTTTATAGGTGTTTTCTTTTGCAGGGGTGGTGGATTGATTGCATTTTCCAAACACAAATAACTGGACTGGAAGGTGCCCTTGAAAGTGTTGGTGTTTGGCATAAAGCCCTGGTGCTCTGTGGTGCCAGCAACTTCCTGGACTCCCCTCTAGCTTTGCTTCTCCTGACTTTGCCAGGGAGTCTGCTGGACTGGAACAGGTGGCAGTGGGGATGATTCTCTGGTTGAAGAAAGTAGCAGTCAAAAAATTTAAGGGAGAAGACATCAGGAAGAGTGTCCTCTGGGGGTGGGGGAAGAATTGTAAAATTTGTTGTTCACCCAAAGAAAGAGCTATAATGATGAGAGGTTATGTGGCTTCCCACAGTCCCCACACCTCCTATCCCACGTCGTTCCTCACAGAGATTAATCCTAGGAGCATGGCCTGCATACAGCCCTCTGTGCAGTCTCTCTCTCTGCAGCATCTTAATCTTTTCTTACACATAGAACCACTGGCAGAGCAGCCACCACACTTAAGGCAGCCAGAGACTTTCCTGTGGCTGAGGTTGGGATCTGATGGACTGAGTGGGTCTAAGAACCTCAGGGGTCTTCGAATCCCATTGGCAGCAATTCCACTAATCTCACCCCTTTCACTCCAGCCCCAGCCCCAGAAACCGCTGCCCTGAGACCTTAAAAGGCAACAAGGGAGTTTGAAGGCCCTGAATGTGGGCTCCTGATCTCAGTTTAATTCTCTGTTAGAAAATAACAATGAAGACCATGATAGTGGTGGTGACCTTGGTGAAGGGGAGGTGGAGGAGAAGAAATTGGAAGGTAGGAGAGGAGAAAAATTAAAATAGATCTTCTCAACCTGCCTTACAAAAGGGAGTTTTTGGGTAAACAGGAAGACTACTTTTACTCTAATATTGTCACTTCTAGCAATCAAGATAGAGAATGAGGAAGAAAACATGGGTTAGTGACTGGCTGCCCTTTCCTGTGCTGTGAAACTATTCAGCAGAGGGTCTACCCTGGAGGAAATCCCCAACATGGGCAAGTTTCTTTGACAATAAAAAAATAAATGGAATAATCAGATTTCCAATTGAGTTTAGTGACTCAATCTCTAGTCAGGTGCCTCATGGCTATGCTGGGACATAAATAGTGCCTATTAAAAGACCATAATTGTGATGATTTTTGTTAGCAAGCAGGGTGTTAAGAGCTCAATCAAGAAAGAGCTTAGGGTGTAAGATAAGGAAGGGAATTACAGAGTGGGTAAATATGGATTATTGAGAAAAGGAAAGGGAAATCTCAGAACAATGAACAACATAATTGACTTGGTCAAGGGCATTTTGTAAGTCATTCAGCAAAGAGAAATAAAAAAGCAACAAGATGCTTTTGGGCATAAAACTGATACCATAGAGAGAACAGAAGACTAAGAGGCTGACTTAGAGGAGGCAGAGAACCTTGTGCATGTGTTGTGGATTTTGTAGAAGAGGGCCATGAAGTGGAATTTCCTAGAGGTATTCCACCCGACTACTGTTTAATGTGTTTCCTGATCTACTCTGTCCAGGACTGGTCATGATGAAAGATTAGGAGTAACTTGTGTAACCAATAAATCCCCAGTCTTATTAGTCTGTGTCTAGCAAAGAAGAGTATACTTTCTTTTAATATCCCAATTAATTTGCTGGAGTACCCATTGGCCTAATTGCAGGAAATTAGTTTCTCTCAAAAGTTCCCCAGTTAATTTTAAGATTACTTCCTTAATGCATAATTAAAAGGGCTCAACCAAGTTGCTGCTTTGAGAACAAAGGGACAGGCTGCTTCAAAGGCAGACTGGGGATTGCATCCAGAAGACAACAACTTTTTGTTACTTTCAGAAGTTGTGTGTGTGTGTGTGTGTCTGTGTGTGTGTGTGTGAAGTTTTTTGTTTGGCTGGTTTTAGTTTTCAAGAAAGCTAAGTTGTTTTGTTCAGATACTGTAATTGCAATGTAAACAAGCAATCTCATCCTTTATTAAGTGCCTTCTGTGTACCAGACACTTGTTGGGTGCTGTATGAGATGAAATTTAGATTTATTTCCCTAACTCAGAGTCAAAGTAGCAGTGGTTTAAAGAGCATGGATGGGTTCTCTCTCTCTGGCAGTCTAGCTGGCTCACTGTTTCTGTTCTGTATTTGAGGGCCCACGTTTTTTTAGTCTTGCTGCTCTGCTGTTTTTAGGGGATTGTCCTTTCCCATGTATTCCAAGGTGGCCCACCACCAGATCGCATGCCAGCCAGAGCAAAGGAGAAAGGAGAAGAGAGGGCAGGCAAGTCTGGAAATCACATTTACTTATTTCCTCCTCACATCTCAAAACTTAGGCACATGTCATGTGGAGCTCTGGGCATATAGGCTCTACCCTGAATACCCATGTGTCCAGCTGTAAGTATTATTACAGTAGAAGAAAGACAAAACATGTAAGGAGGGAAATGAAATAATTTTTACCCCTTTTTCTTCCTCACTTCCCACTTCATATATTGAAATTCTAATCCCAAATGCAATGATAATTGGAGGTTTCTTTGAGGTCATGAAGACGGGGCTCTCATCATGGCTGAGTGTCCTTTTAAGAAAAAGAAGGAACATGAAATCCCTCTCCGTTTGTACTCAGCAAGGAAAGGCCATGTGAGGATGTAAATAGGAATGGGGTCCTCACCAGGAACCCTCACCGTTGCCTATTGTGGATACTTCCTATGGATGGGATCATATAACACATAATTTTTTTGTGTGTCTAACCTCCCATCATGGTCTTTTTAACATGTCTTCCATCTTCCTTATGAGTCAGTCTCTTTTCCATATGTCATCATATTGCTCTTTATGGACCATGAAGCTGAGCATGCCACTTCCTGCCTTAAAATTCTCCACAGGCTTCCATGTGCCCTTGGGGTAATCTCTGGGTGGTTGTACCACCTACTTCTCCACTTCAGCTCTTAGACTCCTTGGGTCCCGTGAAACACCCTCATTGTTTATTAAGTCTAAACCCAGTTCCTTTTTATTCTTTGCTCTCCACAAGCTCTTGCTGTGTACTGTGGCTCTTCCCTATAGCGTTCTCTCCTTCACCATCCTCTACCTTTTGTTAGAGGCAACCTCTTCCAGAAAATTTCTAGGCAGGGGCAGGTCCTTGCTATGAGCTCCTATTTCCCCCTCTCCTTCCAGCCTCATAGTAACTGCCATTCTTCATTGTACTGTTTTAAACAGACTCCCTGCTGGAATATCAGTTTCCTGAGAGCAGGCACCAGTGGGTCTTGCTCACTTTTATCTCTAGCATATGGTGAGCAGTTAGTAATATTTGTCTTATGCAGGAAGATGGCAAGAAAGATACTTTCAAGGGTCATCAGGTGGAGACATTTTTAAAGGAGGGGACATATTATTGGGCAGCAGTGTTACGGATTGCCAAACGGAGGAAAGCATTGAATACTAGTTTAGCATTCATTTTGTAGTTCAAGGGTTAACACAGTCTAACAACTGCAAGAGCAGGCAGGAACCATAGTGCATGAAAGGCCAAGAAAGATGCAGGGGTGGTGGGGGGCTTGGTGGATGGTAGAGAGGAGACGCCAGGAACAGAGCAGCCACTGCTCGGCATCAGCTGATTATTGCCAGGTGGGGATATGGGCCTACAGTTGCCAGACTTTCTGAGTTTTTATGAGAAGCCAAAAATCTGAATGTGCGTGTGGGTGTGTGCGTGTGTGTGTGTGTGTGTGTGTGGGGTATACGTGTGTGCGTGCATGAACTCTCTCTTTTAAAATGTTGTATCTAAATTGAGTTTTTAGAAAAACATAGTGTGAGCCAAACAAAAGCCATCTGTGGACTGGATTCAGTTCAGAGGCTTGGGGATATGGGCCTACAGTTGCCAGACTTTCTGAGTTTTTATGAGAAGCCAAAAATCTGAATGTGCGTGTGGGTGTGTGCGTGTGTGTGTGTGTGTGTGTGTGTGTGGGGTATACGTGTGTGCGTGCATGAACTCTCTCTTTTAAAATGTTGTATCTAAATTGAGTTTTTAGAAAAACATAGTGTGAGCCAAACAAAAGCCATCTGTGGACTGGATTCAGTTCAGAGGCTTCCAATTCTCAGCCTCTGCTAGAGGCATTAAAGGTACGTGAGCTGGAAAGTAGCAGATTGAAAGGGGCACTGTAGGAAGATATGCGCACAGGAGACACTTGGTATATCTTGCCAAGGGAAACATCTAGAGGCAAAATGGCCAGGTAGAAGGCTGGCCACCAATTCATGGCTCGTTCAGTACACATTGAACTCCAGGTGTGTGCCACACTGTGGCCTGAGGGTTATTCCAGGAAATAGAACTAAGGCGGCACCTGCAGGAGTGAAACCAACTTGTCCTTCCTCTTTCTGTCTCTGTAGCCCCATTGCTATTAAGTAGGGGCTCCCAGTAGCCTCTGCCATCTTGCCCTAAGTGTATGGGGTCTACCAATCACATTACTGTTGTTTCAGGCCTGGCTTCATGCCCAAGCTTGCATCCCTAGGTTTCTTGTTTCTGAGTCTTAGTTTCCATTTCATAGCTGATGTCTTAATTTTCTACATTAGAGACCTTATCCCTTTTTTTTTTCTACAGGGTGTGTGCACTTGCCAGACAGAGAGAGACAGAGACAGAAAGCGAGAAATCACCTCCCAGGGGGAATGGCCACGCCGCAGGCCCTTCTCCTCCATTTTCTCCTCCATTTTCCTCTTGGGCACGCACGCACATGCACCTGGCATGAGTTTAAGCCACCAGGTCCGAGACTCGAACTGTGGTCAACTATATGGGAGTCCAGCGACAGCCATTACACCAATCGCTGGTTAGAGACCTTATCTTGATAACTTATCCAGTGCTTTGGCTTATGTGAGATCAGCCCATGGTCCCATGGTTTGAATACTCCCTCTACTCCAAATTCTTGTGTTAAAATTTGGTTGTGACAAGACTAAAAAGATGAAATAATAAGCCAACTATGATATTGAAAGGTGGGATCTTTGGGAGATTAGTATGAAGGTGATTAGGTGGGGCCCCATTGTTGACTCTTGGTGGTTTTCTAAGGCGAGGGAATGGGACAAGAACAGAGACAATGTGGACACAGTCACATAGACTTCTGCCTCCCACCAGGCTGTAATGCAGTTAGAAGACAGTCATCAGAGGTAACCCCTGGACCTTGGGGTCTGAACTGTGAATGGAACAAACCTCTCTTTTTATAAATTACAGACTCAGGGGCTGGCCCTGTATGGCCACAGTTAAATCCTGTGTATAGAAAGCCAGACTTCACATGGCCGACTGTGATTTGAATCCTGGTTTCTGCAGCTTGAAAAACACAATGGACATGTGTGCCTTAAATCCCAATGACATAGAGAAGTAGAGGAGGAAGGATTGCGGTGGGACCATACTCTATTGAGGGGAATTCTCTTTTACCCTGGTAAGTATATGTGCCCTCTGGCAATAAAAACAAAAAATTACCCAGACTCAGGTAATTTCTGTTATTAGCAAGAGAACAGACTAGAACATATGGCTTCATAGAATGAAAAATTTTTTTTCTTCATTCATGAGAGTACAAGTACATGCATGTGACAGTGAGAGAGAATGAGAGATAGATAGGCACCCTCCACAGGGTTTGGTATTGCTGTGATCCCCTTTCTCTAGTCCTCTAGCTGGTTGAACCCTGGGCACTCACAGACATGCTTGGCATGCTTGTGTCAACCAGGCTGGGGATTTGAACTGTAGTTGCCATGTGGGATGCAACTTCTCTTGAGTGGCTTATTATCACTGTGCCATGGAAGCAGCCCCATTTTGTAGATTTTAATGGTGAGTTACTACTTTTTGACAAGTTTTTTGGTCAGCTTGTCTGCTTCATCCATTTCCATCTGTTTCTCTAGCTTTATTTCTTTCCCAGTCTGTGGGGACAACTCTGTCGTGTTATTTAGACATTCCTATGGCATTCTCTGACTGACAGTGTTGGCTGAGGTGACCGTCTATTGTCGCCTTTTCCTCTGGGCAGTGGCTGTTTTCCGCCTGCTTGCAGAAGACTGTCCTACTCCAGCGAGGGGTTTAGTTCTGGATCCTGAACCTTGATTGTCCCCAGCAATACGCCAGGCCCTGATGAGTGTCTACCCCTCCATAGAGTCAATGGGAGTAAAGGTGTGGAGCATCCATGTGAATTCTAGGGGTTTAGATGGGACAGGGTTCCATGTTAAATTCTTGAACACTAAAAAAAAACCTATGGCCTCCACTCCCACCTATATGTTCAAAAAAATAATAAAATTCCAAAGTCACATGCATGTTAAACAAACAATATTGGGCCGTTGGGAGAGTCATGATACATTTTTGCATACAAAAACAGAAAAATACATTATGACATTCCCAATGACCTAATAGCTCATATTTCAATTTTCTACTAGCAAAATTCTAGTTGAATTAAGTAAATGTACACTCCTCTCATAGTTTCATATTGGGCTTGGGATGAAAACAGAAAAACCTACCAAAGGACGTGATCTAAGCAAAGCACCTGTGAGATTAGGTTAAGAGAAGAATAAATCAATGAATTTCTCATAACTGAAGATCTTAGATATCTCAAAACTCCCTTATTTAGTGAATTCATGATACTTGTTGCCTGAATAAAAGTCTATCATTGACTAGATTTGAGTTTTTTTAAAGAATTATTTTTATTTATTCATTCATTTATTTTATTTATTTTAATTTGATCATACAGAGAGAGAGAGAAAGAGAGAGAGCAAGCGAGCCATCAGGTCCGAGACTCAAACCATGGTCGGCCATGTGGGAGTGTCTAGCACCTTAACCACCATGCCACCTGCTGGCCCCTAGATTTGAGTTTTAAATCAGATTTGAGTTTAAATGAAGGAAATCCAGGCTTTTTTATTATTTTTATTTATTTATTTATTTATTTATTTATTTATTTATTTATTTATTTATTTAGAGAGGTTTTCGCTATAGGGCGCGTATGCTCGCCAGACAGACAGAGAGAGACAGAGAGACAGAAAGCGAGAAATCACCCCCCAGGGGGGATGGTCATGCCGCAATCCCTTCTCCATTCTCCTCTCAGGATCTTGGGCATGCACGCACATGCGCCTGGCGTGAGTTTTAAGCCACCGGGTCCGGGATGCAAACCACGGTCGACTACGTGGGAGTCCAGCGACATAGCCATTACGCTAACTGCTGGTTCCCTATTATTTTATTTTTAAAAAGAGATTTTTGCCTTAGGGTATGTGTATTCACTGGGGAAGAGAGGGAGAAGGACTGGGCAAGGGAGAGAAGAAGGAGAGACATTCTTGGGGGGGGGCATACCTTGGTCCATTCTCCTCCATTCTCCTTCTGGGATCTTGGGCATGTACACATATGTTCCTGGTGTGATTTTCAAGTCACTGGGTCTGGGACTCTTATCTGCTCAGCCATGAAGGAGTCTAACAACATTACTGCTACACCATCTGCTGGCCCCAAGCCATTTCAAAAGCTTTTCACTCCACATTAGGATTCAGATTGTAGTGATTTTACCAAAGCTGTAGAGCAGAGAAAGGAGAAGACAATTGACTTGAGGGAAGATTCCAGTAGATAGGAAGGGGAAAGCATTGCTTCTGCTGGGCCAGCAGAAAACAAGATGCATAGACTCTTATTCCACCTTATGTCCAGGATAACCTGTTAACCATTGATCAGCAAAGTGACAGCCCAAAGCTGAGAAAGGCAAATGGGCTAGCTGAATCCTGCTCAGGTGTCCCAGCACAGGACGCTCAGTGAACATTTCAGCAGAGGACAGCACAGACCTTGGTCCTCAGGGCTCTCTTCCTCTGCTGGGAGAAATGATGGCACTTGGGAACCTTCTTGGGAATGATGAAGGAAACACAGACCTTTTGAGAGGAAAGAAGCTCCTATATGGAGTTAAACTTTGAGCATTTCTTAATAGGTACTTTAAATATTTTTGTTTCTCTGCCATCAGCAAACTTAAGAGCTGAAGAAATAGAGTTGTGATAACAAAATAAAAGATCTATTCCTTAATATCTCAATTGTAATGAGTAATTTCTAGCCCTTACTTACTATGCATGAGCACATTCACACACACACACACACACACACACACACACACACACAGTGCAATCACAGACAGCACTTTGTGTCTGGATGTTGAGAACAAAAGAAGATCCAAGATGACTTTGAAGGGCCAGTTCTGAATGACTAGCCCGGGGGAATGGAATACCTTGTCCTGGACTGACTGGTCATTGAGGGTCTATCTTCCTGTTGGGATTTTTTTTTTCTTTCATTTGTTTATTTTTATGTTTTTCCACAAACATTTACTTTACATATAAAAAAATTTTAGCTCCTACTCCATAGTTCTTGACAGTTTACAAACAAATTTCAAAATACTGAATTTTAAAGATAATGTTCAAAATATTTCTTATAATTTTGTATAATTTTATGACTCTATAACAACAGAAGCGGTATGGTTTCAAATATATATATATTTTTTTTTAGAGTGCAGACACTTGGTATATATTAAGTGGGGACATACAATGCCTCTCCTTCATAGCATAGCTTGCTTCACTCAGCAGTCAGTCTTCCATATTCATCCACTTCCTTTCAAAAGCCAGGGTTTTGTTGTTTTTTTTTTATGGATGAATAGTATTCCATTGAGTATATGTGCCACAGTTTTTCTAATCATTCATCAGTTCATGGGCATTTAGGTTGTTTCCATGACTTAGCAATTGTGAAAAGTGTTGCAATAGATATCTATGTGCAAGCACTTTTTCTATTAAGTATTCTTCTGTCCTTCAGGTAGATAATAAGATAAGAAGTGGCTGGATCATATGGTAGTTCTATTTGTAGATTTTTTTTGGAATCTCCAAGTTGCTCTCCACAGTGGTTGGACCAATTTACTTTACCACCAGCAGTGTAAGAGAGTTCCCCTTCACTACACCCCTGCCAGCACTTAACGTTTTTTTTTTTTAATCTTAGTCATTCTGCCTGGGGTTAGGTGGTATCTTATTGTTGTTTTGATCTGCATTTCCCTTACAATGAAGAAGGTTGAGCATTTTTCATATGCCTTTTGGCTGTTCTTATGTCATCTTTAGAGAGTGGTTTTTTCAACTCATTCTCCCATCTTTTAATAGGATTGTCTTTTTCCGGAACAACTGCTTGAGTTCCTTGTGAATTCTGGTTATCAGTCCCTTGTCTTATGCAGAGTTTACAAAAATATTTTCCCATTCTGAGGACTGTCTATTCACATTAATCACTGTGTCTTTTGCCATGCAGAAACTTCTTAGTCTGATGTAATCCCACTTGTCTATTTTGGGGATTATTGACTGTGTGTTGGGAGTCTTATTTAAGAAGTCTTTCTCTCCCCAAATGTCTCCCAGATTTTCCCGGTGTTTTCCAGGAGCAGTTTTA
>NW_006198305.1:2322156-2325173 GCF_000334495.1 Tupaia belangeri chinensis
TTTTTTTTTGTTATTTTCTCTATCTTTTTGGTGGTTTTCTCTAGGTCAGAAGTTTTATCTTCTACATCAGAGATTCAACCTTCAGCATGGTCTAATCGACTTTTAATACTTTTGAGAGAGTTTTTGATTTCCTTTTGATTTCCTGTATTACAGACTTCACCTCTAATAGTTCCATCTTATTCTTCCTTAGTTCCGTCTTATTCTTCCTTAGTATGTCCATTTCTTCCTTCATATCGTTGAAGGACTTTCTCATCTCCTGTAATTCATTGTCTCTTTTCTGTTCCAGCTCATAGTATTTGTTCAACATTAATGTTCTAAACTCTATCTCGGACATTTTGGTAACGTCCTCTATTTTTTCAAGAAAAGGTAGGGGAGTTACTGTGTTCTTTTGATGGAGACATATTTCCTGCTTTATTCAGACCGGAGGTTCTTCTTCTACTTCTAATCATTGGGAGATGTGTTCCCTTTGAAAAACCTTTTAGGAGAGCGTTTCTTCAAATAGGAGCAAGGGTGTTTCCTTTTTGATGTGGAATGGAGACAGCCAAAGTCTCTCTTCAATTGTGTTTAGTAAATAATCCAAGAAAAAGTATTCTTTTCAGGTGTACAAAGAAATGTATCTCCTTCTTTGCAGGTGGTTCAGTGAAAGGGAGGATTCCAGAGTCTTAAAATACTAGAATGTTTCAGAATTGTAATTCTAGACCTATCTAATAGCCAGGGATGGTGTAAAGGAAGTGAGGACTGAATAAGTGGGAAGAAAATAATACCTAGAATAAAGAAAAAGTCGTGCAGCACGAGATTTCACCAAGGGTCGAAAGATGGGAGTGGGGTGTAGTAGGACTGAGGGCATTCCTATGTGGTAATCAGAAGAGAGAAATTTACAAATGAAAGAAGAGAGGAAGGGGAGAGAAAAAGGAAAAAAAAGTGTACCTGGCTGAAAGAGGGGTGTCTGGCTTGGGGGTCCCGGGGCTGAAGCTACGGAGGGGCGTCCTCCCCCCATCCTGGCCCAGGGGTTGAAAGATGGGAGTGTGATGTGGTAGAACCGAGGACATTCCTGGCTGAAAGAGGGGTGTCTGGCTTGGGGGTCCCGGGGCTGAAGCTACGGGGGGGCAGTCCTCCCTCGAAGTTCCTGGCCCCTGTTGGGATTTTTTTAAGCAGAGGTTGAGTGGGGACAGGGAGAGAATACAATGTAATTGACTGTGCCTCCATGGCTTAGCCACTTCCTTTGGTGGGCTAAAAGTAAAGTAAAATTGGTTTGTCTTATTCTAGTAGCCACTTTTGACAGTATGACTGCAAAAGAGCTTAGAAACTTTTCCAATTAATTTTGATTGCTGGTAAAATTGAGTGTTTATTATGTGTGAAATAATTTGAGAAAACAAACTGTAAATTTTTGATGTTAGTGTTAACTTAGTCTTGAACTTTATTGTAGAATTTAAAGAAGTTTAACATCTCAGAATCTTAAAGTTAGAAGAAAACTTAGAAGTAAGTGCTCTTCAATACAAAATTCTAAAGAAACACTTTGGTGTTTATCAAAAAGATAAGCTCCTTAAGGGCAGGGACTATACCTTACTGATTTTTTGAGGTCCCAGTGGCTTGTAGAGTGTTTGACATATAGTAAGTGTTCATTAAACATTTTTTTGGTTGTTGGCTGATATTATTTATTATGATTATTTTTTATATTACATTTAATCATGTACATCTTTACAGTGTATAACATTCCTTTTTCCAGCGCAAATACTATGCTTATCAGTCAAGACAAGACATCAAGACATTACTAACCACATCATCATCAGTAAATAGCTTTTCATTTTTTTAGAGTTTTTAAATGATTTTATTTAACATTCAATTGCTATACATCACTTGGCTTATATAGAGAATTTACCTAACATGAAATACTTCTCAGACCAGTCCAGTTGAGAATACTATATATTTTACTGTCAATAGGTAATAAACCATTTCTGTGTCCCACAAATGTCATGCCACTCTATTTTTCTCCTGCTTTCCTTCTCTATATTATTCCCTTCCCTTCTACCACCCCTGTACTGTCTTCAGTATCTGTAACTATTTTCACTGCTTTTATGCTCTCTAATATCTCAATCTCTACCACAGGGTTTGGATAATCAGTATATATTAAGTGGATAGATATGATATCTTTATTTCAAAGCCTGGCTTGCTTCACTCAGCAATAAATCTTACACATTCAACCACTTTCTATAAAATGCCAAGGCCTTGTTTTTTATGCCTCAGTGGCATTCCATAGAATATTTATGTCATGCTTTTCCAATCCATTCTTCTATTTGTGGACATTTGGGTTGATTCCATGTCTTAGCAGTTGTGAATACAATAAACATTGATGTGCAAGCACTTTTCTTACTGAGAATTCTCCTGCCCTTTGGGTAGATACCTAGAAGTAGGATTGCTGGATCAAATGGTAGTTCTATTTGCCTATCTTTGAGGATCCTCCATATTGTTTTCCACAGTGGCTGGACTAATTTACATTCCCACCAATAGTGTAGGAGAGTTCCCTTTTCACCACAACCCCACCAACACTTATCATTTTTTTGTATTTTTAATCTTCACTGTTCTGACAGGGGTTAGGTAGTATCTCACTTTGGTTTTAATCTGCATCTCCCTTATGATGAAGGATATTGGGCATTCCCTAATATGCTTTTTGGCTATTTGTATGTCTTCCTTAGAGAGATTTTTATTTAGTTCATTTTTTCATCTTTTAATTGGGTTGATCCTTTTTTTTTTTTTTTTTTTTTTTTTTTAATCTGTGAATTCTGGTTACCAGTTCCTTATCTGAGTCATAGTTTACAAAAATATTCTGCCATTATGAGGGTTGTCCATTCACACTAATTACTGCATCCTTTGCTGTGCAGAAACTTCTTAATCTGATATAGTCCCACTTGTCTATTTTAGGGCTTATCCCCTGTGCTTTGAGGGCTTTGCTTGAGAAGTCTTTGCCTACCCCAATGTCTCCCAGAGTTTTCCCAGTGTTTTTGACTACTAGGTTTTTT
>NW_006198305.1:2325335-2351023 GCF_000334495.1 Tupaia belangeri chinensis
CACACACACATGCGCTCGGTGTGAGTTTAAGCCACCAGGTCCAGGACTCGAACCACAGTTGACTACATGGGAGTCCAGCAACATAGCCATTATACTAACTGCTGGTCCCATTGACCACTAGTTTTATGGTTTGAAGTCTTAGGTTCAGATATTTGATACATTTTGAATTGACTTTTGTTAATGGTGAAAGGTGGAGATTCAGTTTCATCTTTTGACGGGTGGTACCCAATTTTTCCAGCACCATTTGCTGAAGAGGTTTTTCTTTTCCCACTAGATTGATCATTATACTTTGTCAAAAATCAGTTGGCTAGAAGTTTTGGGGTTTATTTCTGGGATCTCTATTCTATTCCATTAGTCCAGCTGTCTGTTTTTGTGCCAATACCGTGCTGTTTTGATTATCACAGCTTTATAGTATATGGTGTTCATTAAGTGTTTTAGTTGTCATTTAATATATTAATTAGTTGGTAAGAAACAAACCAACATATCCTAGAATAAGCAGCCTATGTGTCCATACCTAGAGTTTCGTTCATCATAGGTTTATGTATAGCAGAGGCAAAGCCACAGTTTCTAGCTTAGATGTTTGAGACAACTAAATCAATGGCTGTGATGGTGACCAAGACTATACAAAGGTTAAAACTCTGTTTATTTTTTTTTCCCTGACATATCAGTGTAAGAAACTAAAATATTTTGCCCAGCAGTAGTTCAAATAGTATTAGACCTATTCTTTATCTAAATCCAAAAATAGATGAAAAAAATCCTTCAGACGTTTAAAAGGCATACCTTCTTTACCAAGAATTATGACTTTAAAACATGCTTTTAATATGAATACTTCTAACATTGAAAATATAGATCTCAGGGCTAGTATGTAGCATGGTGGTTAAGGAGCTAGACTCCCACATGGCCGAATATGATTCTAGTCTTGGACCTGGCAGCTTAAAAAAAGATAAAGACATTAGTATATACATTATCATCAGCACACACCAGGTATGTGTGCGTTCTGCCCCAAATCCCAGGCAAATGGAGGAGAAGAGATTATGGCATGGCCATTCCCTGAGGGTGATTTCTCACTTTCTTTCTCACTGTCTCTCTCTGGCAAACATATGTACTCTATGACAAAAACCTTTAAACAACAACAAAAAAAGAAAATGTAGATCTCACACTTGAGAATAAAGTAAACAATACATTTTCTCCCCTAGGGATCAGTGATATCCCATCTGAAAAGACAAATCATGGTTGGGTAGGCATAATTACAGCAGCAGCAGGGCCTAGAGTTTTTCTGATAGGAATAGTCACAGCAGGGAATGAGCCCAAATAATAAAGTTAAGAAACTTTCCAAAATGATGAGGGCCCAAGTTTTTACATCTCCATAGCAATAGAAAATGCAATATTTACACCCTTATTTACCCTTCTATTTAACCAAAAAAATGCATGTCATTTGCCATGGTAACACCTACATCATATATGTGTGTATCACTTCAGATACGTGGCCTGCTGCTCTAAAAACAACAAACACATACCAAGACATGAGCGTCATGTGAAACCGCTACTCAGTTTACAGTGTTTTGATGGAAAAATATGTCCCGCTGGACCTTGACATCTTTTTTCTCAAGGACTGTTTTCCAATTTCAGTGGCAGAAAACCCAGGTGTCTCTGCTTCTTCCTCTGCCTCCAAAGTCACAGTAAGAATGCCGTAGATGAGTTATCACCAGCGAATGTGGCGGAAGTTCAGGATAAGGATGTCAGTGGGAGGACAGGTTGGAGGACATTTTGACTTTGACAGGAAGGAGAAGGCATCTCTGTGGACACAGCACCTGATCTTTTGGTCCAGGGGAGTGGAGAAGACAGTCATCTATGTCCCCAAAGTAATCTGAAAAGCCTTGAAAGGCTTCTTTACCCCAGAAGATATCTTCCCTGGATCTGTGTTGAGGGACGTGATTCAGAGTCCCATCCTTCAATTATGGCCACAATGCTGCCTCTTACAGTGTCATTATTTGGAGAGAGTAGTAACTTAATCCAGAATAGCCAGTATCACCTTAGCTAGTATAAACTGATGTCTTGGCTTGCTCAGACCCTCAGGAGATTGGGATTGGAACTGACAAGACATGGTTAAGGAGAGGGAAGGTGTTGAACATGCAGTGCTGCTGCAATAGCTTTGGAGTGTGGGTACTTCAGGAGAACTAGACGCTGAGTGGCTGACGTATGAGGCATACGGTACTAAAAGGGGCACAGGGCCAGGCAAATGAACAAATAATTAAAGCAATATTGGTTGTGTCAGCTGCATGACAAATACCAGGCTCTGAAAATAAATGTCACAATTCTTTGTCTGTGACTACCCAGGTTTTCAGTTTTCCAATTTATCCTGCCGTTGGCCTGGCATAAAAGTTAGGAGTTTGGCTGAGATGCAAGGGCTCCACACTGTGTGTATGGCCTCCATCCCTGTCCTCTCCTGAGCCCATCATGATAGCATCTTTCCCACCTGCACATCTTTGGGCTGAGCTTATATCTATACCAGAGGGTGAGTTTCCATTGCTTGCCAGTATTTCCTGGCTTTATTTTATTTGGCATTTTTCTTTGCTACTTTTATGTTATTTCTAGTTGTATGACTGCTATTTTTGGTAGTTTATGACCCAGATAATCTTGCAGGGAGGTCATCATGCCCTTACCTGAGAGTAGGGCTATTATGTTCTATCCCCAGCTTGGAGTTCCACTGAGTGGCAGGTGCCTCTGGCTGCCTAATCACATTCATCAGGCAAGGCTCTGCCGTGGTGATAAACACACTTCAGAACCTCAGCAGCTTCATATATAAAGCTTCATGTCTTGTTCAAGCAAAGCCTGTGGGTTCTCCAGGGCATCTTCCTATTGGGCCCTGACTCAGATGTGGATGCCATGCAACACAGTGCTCATGGAAATGGAAGACAGAGTTGGAGGGTCAAGTGCCAGTTCATCCACATTTAATCTGGAGGTGATATGTGTCATTTCTATTTTCCAGTACTAGCTATGTGACCACTCACAACCCAGGGACCTAGGAAAGATGACTGAGCACATGAATATTCTGTGAGCAGTAAATGTCTGCCGTACTCATGAGATCTGCTAACTGACCTTCTTAGATTTGTGATTCCAAGAATAAAATGAGTGTAGTTAGGTCAAAGTGACTAGTTGTTGAGAAGCCAAGGATGAAAATTGAAGACATAAAAGGAAAATGCTTTATGTGCCACTTCTGCCAAGAAGGGCTCTTCTAACAATGATTGTCCTTGGAAATATCAGAGACCTGCCATGGGGCTAAAGAACTCTCTATCTGTTGCATTTTATCCCATCAATACAAACTGGGAATGGCCCCTGGTATAGAAAAGTTCATGGCTAGAGCTTCTTGACTGTTCTAGTTTCTTATCTCCCAAACACTTGACAATATTCCCTTTTATATCTCAGAGATTCTATGTGGGTCCAAGGGACCACAGACTCCTATCAATATAAACAATATACTCTTTAGTCAAAGATAAGAGGTGCTGTCCTATCAGAGAAATTCCCCACCTTCTCTAGAGACCTGGTTATCCTGGAAAATTGTGCAACTCTACCCAAATTCTAAAACCAACCTCCTAAATTCCAATAATTGCTGACTAGGAATGTTGTGATGATGAGTCAGAAGAGGTTTAATTATAAAACAAGTTCTGAGAGGAAGCATGAGCCATAAGCTGAGGAAGTGGGCAATACCAAACAGGATCTTGATGACTAAGGGTACTCTCTGTGGTGACCAAGAAGAGGCCAAATGGGTCTGGTGCTGCTGAGAGGAGTGGTGTGATTCACCAAGCCTCATTTCCCGTGAGACGCTGTGACTTCTAGGCTGAGTCTGGATGCTACCAAGGCTTTCAGTCGGTGCTGGACAACATTGTACTAAGTCAAAAGGTGTCATGTACAGTCTCAACATTCGTGTACATGCTATTATTGTTTCTGAAGTAAGACTGTAAGTTGGAAGAAAGGAAGCCAGGCCCCATGTCTGCATGTCTATAGGCTGTGACACTTGCATGGAAGAAGATGAAATCTGTCTTATAAGAAATTTTAGAAACTGAATACCAGAGATGATCTTAAAAACTAGTCCAAGTGTCTTATTATGAGGAATTTAAATCATCTCAGCTGGAGATGGAAAAGAAAAAGAGGAAAGTTGACCATGGTTTTATGCCCATGAAAGAAGTACCATGCTATAGAAAACACACATTTTTATCATGACACTTTTCCTGTTGATTGACTAATTTACTCAATATTAAAAGTATCAAAGGTTCTCTTCTTCAGTTCTGATGCACAGGCAGACCAGGTAGGAATACAATCATTTTATGGTTCTCTTTCCTCTCCTAGAAAATCTGTGACCTTTTATCAGGATGGTTGTATATGGGGGAGGAGGAAATAATCACATCTCCTGGAGACTACTGGATGCTGGCTCTGAACTGACACTTATTCCAGGAAACCCAAACCTTTGTCCCAGTAATAACAGGGGCTTTAAGAGATCAGATGATCAATGGAATTTTAATACAGGCTGGCCTCACAATGGGACAGTGGATTCCCAATCCATCCCTTGATTATTTCCCAAGTTCTAGAGTGCATAATTGGAACAGAAATATTCAGCAGCTTACAGAATCTCCACACTGGGGAAATCTTCCAAACTTTGACTCTAAGCCCATTCCCCTCCTTCATAGGTGTCCCTTTTTTGTGCTCTTACAGTATTACATATTTGTCCTTTCCAACTACACATAGGTTCTATTATAATATTTCATGCAATTGCTTTTTCTACTTGAGAGAAGCAACTGTATGATATTTATGCTTATATCTTTAGCACCACACTTAATGACTAAGTAGATAATAAATATTTGAGGAATAATTCAGTGAGCCAGTGAAATCCCTGAAGCTCAGGGATTTTATGATGTTTATCCAAGAAAACCTAGCTGATAGCAGCTGAGCCAGGCCTTGAATCCATATCTCAATTCCAAGTTCAGTGTTCCTTGTATAGCCTCAGATGCCCTCACCCCTAATTGTTGTTCTTGTCACAATCTTATTGTTCATACATATTTCTTTTTTTGTCATTGGTTTCTTTTTATTTATTTTAATTCACATTTAACCACACTGATCTATACAATGTACAACATTGCTTTTTCCAGCATAAATACCATGCATATCAGTCAAGATAAAGATGTTAATATATACATTATCATCGGCAAATAGCTTTTCATTTTTTTTGTCAGTGAAACATACTTTATTTTCCTCCCACTGTTACACTCCCTCCCTCTACTACTCTCCTCCGTATTACCCTTATCCTTATTTTCTCTAGTATCTACTGTTGCGCTCCCTGTTACTATACCTTCCAAACTTTCAGTTTCTGCCCTAGAGCGCACACAATCGGTATATGTTGAGTGGGGACATACAGAGTCTGTCTTTCATAGTATGACTTGCTTCACTTAGCATTAAGTCTTCAGTATTTGTCCACTTCGTATCAAATGTCAGGGTCTTATTGTTTTTTTTTTTTTTTTTTTTGAGACATTTTCACTGTAGGGCGCGTGCGCTCGCCAGACAGACAGAGAGAGACATAGAGACAGAAAGCGAGAAATCACCCCCCAGGGGGGATGGTCACGCCGCAATCCCTTCTCCTCCATTCTCCTCTCGGGATCTTGGGCACGCACGCACACGTGCCCGGCGTGAGTTTTAAGCCACCGGGTCCGGGACACGAACCGCGGTCGACTACGTGGGAATCCAGCGACATAGCCATTACGCTAACTGCTGGTTCCCGAGGGTCTTATTGTTTTTGTATGGCCAAATAGTATTCCATAGAGTACATATGACACTTAAAAAATTAATTTATTTCTTTTACATATTTTCACTGAACATCACCACAGGATACCAAATGTGATTTTCCAGCCAGAATAAACTGTAAAGTGGCTTAATCATGTTATCATCAATAATTTTCTATTTCTTGTTTCTTGTATATATATGTATATCCTCCCCACCCCATTTCTCAACCACTGCCATTTCCCATCCTCCTCCCATCCTGTCTCTGGTATCTGCAGTTGCTTTACATTCCTTTCTAAATATTCAAATTGTATTGGTTCACAAAATATCTTAATTAATCTAAATATTTTCAGTAGTAAGTTCAGCTGATATATACATATCTGTGGACAAAAGTTGACTTTAGGCATGAAACTCTGGGTAGAATGAATATACTATAAAAGAGAGCATAGCTGAGGCTGTATAGTTTACTGTGGTTACTAAATAGGTATTTTTAAAATACATTTGTTAATTTAAAAAAAGACAGTTTTAGCTTTAATAAATCAAAATAGAAAAATGTTAAGAGAACTTTTCTTAATACCTAAAGCCAGGAAACAGGCTAGGGTTCTGTTTGAATAGTAGGTACATGGACCTGTCCACAACTCAAGAAAAGACAAAACTCCTTAACACTGGAAAAAAAGAGCATAGAATATCAGTAATGTTTTAGTCAAAGGTTATAAAATTCTGTTTCACCAGTTCAAACTCATGTACTTTATCTTCTGTGGTGGTCCAATCGTTCTGTTTAAATTCTGGAAGATAATGTTCAACTCTAAACTTGTCCCTATCATTAAGCTGGCCATTTTAACTGTTTTAGAACTCTTATTTCTGTATGTCTGACTTTAGTTTCCCTGGGATAGCACTCTCTTCAGAACTTCTTGGAGAGCTGGTTTGGTATTAGTAAATTCTTTCAGGTTTTGTTTATCTGATAATGTTCTTGTATTCTCTTCCCATATGAAGGATAATCTTATCAGATACAGTATTTTTTTGTTGAAATTATTTTTCACTCAACACTTTGAATATATTTTCCCATTCTTTCCTTGCTCTCATTGTTTCCAATGAGAGGTCTGCTGTTAACCTGACGGGATAGCCTTTGTAGATAATTTGCCATTTTCCCACAGACTCTCCTTTCCTGCCAGGAGGCACAAGGTCCACCTACAGGCCTCTGGCCAGCAAGGGATATTGAGGGAGGGTCACCTCTGACCCCCACCCCACTTCCAGACTCCCCAGCCCAAGACTCCACCTCTTAGGTAGGTAGAGAGAATTTTCCTGCAGTGGCTTTTTTTCTCAAAGCCCCTCTATTCTCTTGTTAATTCCTAGGTCTGTCTCTTTCCACAGACTCTCCTTTCCTGCCAGCAGGCGCAAGGTCCACCTACAGGCCTCTGGCGAAATCACGCGCAGCATGTGATTTTTCTTTATTTTTCCCTGTTCCCTTTCATTTTGTTTCATATTATCCTCTCCTTCTCATTTTTTACCCTGCCAGAGGGACTAGACAGGTCTAGAATCAGATATCTGAAATTCCCTAGTAAGATAAGTGTCTCTGGGATCCTCCCTCATACTGATCCACCTGTGAGAATGGAGATACTGCTTTTTAGACACCTCAGTAGAGTTCTCTTCTTGAGAGCACATTGGTAAAAACAAAAGAGAAACTTCAGCAAACATCTATTCCCAGCCAAAAGGAAACACTCTTACTCCCAGTGGGAGAAACGTTCCCCCAAGAGGTTTTCAAAAGGGAATACATCTTCCAATGGCTAGAAGTAGAAAAAGAGCCTCAGGTCTGAATAAACAAGGGAATATGTCTCCAACAAAGAAAAACACCCCTCCATGTTTCATAAATATGGAGGACATTACCAAAATGACAGACACAGGATTTCGAACATCCATGGTGACCAAATTCTGATGAATTGGAACAGAAAAGAAACAATGAACTGCAGGAAATTAGGAAGTCCTTCCAGGATATGAAAGAAGAAATGTATACCCTCAGAAAGAATCAGGTGGAACTATTAGAGATAAAATCTATAATACAAGAAATCAAAAACTCTCTGGAAAGTATTAAGAGCCGATTATACCATGCTGAAGATCAAATCTCTGATGTAGAAGATAAAACCTCTGGTCTAGGAAAAAACACCAAAAAGATCGAGAAAATAACTAAAAAACACGAGGATAATATACGAGAAATACTAGACTCTATTAGACGCCGAAACATCAGAATAATTGGCATCCCAGAAGATGAAGAAACTAATAGCGGAATGGAAAATCTATTCCATGAAATCCTGGAAGAAAATTTCCCAAGTCTAGAGAGGCATTCAACCATCCAGACCCAAGAAATACAAATAGAGTCAACCCCAGAAGATCTTCCCCAAGGCACATCTTAGCCAGGCTGTCTAACACCACAGATAAAGACATGGTACTAAAACTGGCAAGAGAGAAACAAGAAGTAACTTACAAAGGCCATCCCATAAGGTTAACACTGGACCTCTCATTAGAAACAATGCAAGCAAGGAAAGAATGGGAAGACATATTGAAAGTGTTAAGAGAGAAACAATTTCAGCCGAGACTATTATATCCTGCAAGATTATCCTTCATATGGGAAAAAAAGATTAAAATCTTCTCAGATAATTTGCCATTTTTCTCTTGCCAATTTTAGTATCTTGTCTTTGTCTGTGGTTTTGGTCATTCTGGCAATAATGTGTCTTGGAGAAGATCTTCTTGGGTTCATCCTATTTGGGGTCTTTTGTATTTTTTGGGTCTGGATCTTTGAATGCCTTTGTGGATTTGGGAAGTTTTCTTCCAGGATTTCATGGAATAAATAGATTGTCAATGCCCTTATTAGTCTCTTCACCTTCTGGGATACCAATTATCCAGATATTTGGACCTTTAGTGGTATCTAGTATTTCTCATATATTATTCTCTCTCTTTTTTTTTTTGGCTATTTTATCAGTCTTCGTGGTGGATTTTACTAGTCTAGTGATTCTGTCTTTTACATCTGAGATTTGATTTTTTGTATGATCTAGTCTGCTTTTAATACTTTCAAAGGAGTGTTTGACCTCCTGTTTTGTAGCCTCCATCTCCAATAGTCCCATTTGATTCTTTTTTTACGGTGTATATTTCCTCTTTCTGCTGTCACAAGAACTTCCTCACCTCCTGGAACTCATCAGCTTTTTTATTCTGGTTTTCATTGCCTGTCTTCTCTTTGATCTCCGTTAGCTATGTCACTATGAATACTCTAAATTTTTTATCAGACATTTCCATGAGTTCCATTGTACTGTCTATGGGTGAAGGGGAGTTATTCTTTTCCCTTGGGGGTGAGATATATTCTTGGGTTTCCATATTTCTTGTGCCCCTGTGGTGATTTCTTGTCATCTGATGAGTTATTCTTTTCTTTCTAATTTCTAGAAGGTCAATCTGAGCAGTCAGAGGCACACAGGAGGATGTGGTCTGCAAACTCTTTGGTGTTGTGTTTTTTTCCTGAAGCTCTACCAGGGTAAATTCTCAGCAGAACATCTTCATTGCCTTATCTCTGAAATTACTAGATCTCAGCTCTCATGGAGGACTCAGTCTTCTTCTGGCCTGCCCTCTCTGTTTTCTGTTCATACATATTTCTTGGTTAGTGCTTTGCTGGTGGTGGTAGTTATTAATAGGTCTGGCACAATTTGTAGGACTCAGTACATAATGAAAAGGCAGGGCTCTTTGGCCAATATTTTTTAAGAATTTCAAGATGGCAGTAGCAGAGCATTAAGCAGGCTTGGTGTCCTGTTACAGCTGCATGGGTTGCATGCCCTCAAAGACCGTCTTCGTTACCATAAGGAGCATCTTATTCCCTTCAGGAGGTAAATGTGATTGCTGAGTCCATAAACTATGACCTATGTGGTTTTACGATGGCTATTCCTGGGGAAAATGGGGCTTAAGCAGTCACTTCCAGCAGGAAAGTCATGGTGACACAGCTTAAGCAAAACTGAACTCCAGAGAGTGGGCCCTGTGAGCCCTTACACAGATCCCTTCCTCCCTTCCTTCTCCTGCCCTAGAGTACTCCCCAAAGACAATCAGGGAATGGGAGTGCAGTGAGGTCTGGTGACCTTGAGCCCTGTGGTCTTCCATTCTCTAGTTCCTGTGTCTGCATTACCCACTCCATCTTCACTTCAACACCAAAGAATCCACTTGTACAAAAACATCAGTGAACTCTGTCACCTTTACATGGATTTCACAGAGGAAATATGGTGGGGAGTTTTTATACTGCACATCTCAAAACAACTTAAAAATCTCTCCATAGGCATTTTAATTTTCCTCCCAGAGCTCATTTAGCCTTGCTCCTTTGTTTTGTCTCCTTTCAACTCCTTCCATCTGTTCATGACTCCAATTTATATTGGGTCTTCTCCACATCCACCTTCCTTTACATCAGGAACTTCAGATTCCTGGCCTCTTTTTAAAAAATTATAGTATCAGCAGCTGGTGTAATGGTTGCATCACTGGATTCCCATATAGTTGACTTTGGTTCAAGTCCCGGACCCTGCATCTTAAAACTCACACCTAGTGCATGTGTGTGCATGCCCAAAATCCCAAGAAGAGAAGGGATTGCTGCGTGGCCATCTGCCCAGGGGGTGATTTTGTACTCTCTGTCTTGTTCTGTATGCCCAGTGAACACACAAATCCTATAGCAAAAATCTCTCTTAATAAAAAGAAAAACTAAAAAAAAAGATAGTTCAGCCCTACCACACATCTAACTACTAATAAAAGAGAGAAACAAAGAATATGCAAGCAACAGGACTCTCTCCATTTATAATGTGATTGAGTGACCATCTTTGCTATTTGAGTGAGCCTCTGGGACATTCCTCTTTACTGTAAGAGATTAGTCAATACATTTATTTAATGTGTGTGTTTTTAAAAAGTGTGGGTGAGTACTATTCTCTCTATCCTGTTACTTTATCATAATATATCTTCCATTCTGGCTTTCACATAGGATGTCCTCACTGCTTTCCAGCATGGAGAGTAGGGAGAAGGTGAGTGACTGAGTTAGTTTGGGCTGAGCATGCCCTCCCTAAATGAAGTGGAGTCTTTTGTCCTGAGTTCCTACAATGTCTTCCTGGTGTTCTAGGGGAAACTGTGGTGCTGAGTCAGTCTTACACTGCTGGTACTGTCTGTGCAGTTACCACTTTATTCACTGTTATAAGCCTACCTTTATTCTATAGACCTATAATTTTAGCTCAAGTATGTATCATTACTAAACAAACAAAAAATAAGCAATTTAAATGTAGGTTTCTGTGCATTTTGGTATTGTTAGGAGAAAATGCTTGAAATCTGGCAGGCCTTAGTCTTAAATATGAGAAATGCTTTTCCAGCAGAACAAGGTGCAAAGTTGAAAGGCAAAGAACACAGGCAAGAAATATTAGCCATTTGGAGAAAGAGACAGATACTGTCTGCTCTTCCCTCACTGGAAACATAACACCAGGATTAGTGTTACTAGGTGCGGTCTAATGAAGTCAGCTGGCTCAATTTGGGTGGAATCCTGCTCCTTGGGAGAGCAGTATTCATTGCTAGTCTAAGTATAGCAGTAAGTTGCTTTTCAGTGAAAGAAAAACTCTAATAAAATAAATACACAACTGAGCATCTTTCCTGACCAAGAGCAGCAGCTTAGGTGATTGATCTGGGTGTCCATGCTCACTTCTGGGAGGGTGCCAGCATTGTCCCTCCCCAGGTAGGTAGGTACAATATACTTTTGGATGTCCCTATCCCTTTATGTCCCTCTTGTCCCTCCATTTCAACCTCAGCCCCAATCCTTCCTCTTTCTTCTCATTAAAAACCAAGCCAGTAGCCACCCTGGGATTGCTCAGCAGAGAGGAGTTTGCTTGTGCCTTTGGAATCCTTAGCCTCTTGAGGATGAGATTTGTTTATAGCACAAGAGGACTTTTAAAAATTCGTGGAAAAATGGAATTGAAGTATGAATTTATTTTGGTACAAGTTTATTTTTTGAATCATGTACATTTTTTTTTTCAAAATATGCATTTTCTAAGAAAGTTTTGATGACCCTTTCTGCTTTCCCAGGATTTAGCTGAGTGTCTGGCATATGTCAGTTGCTCAATAACTACTTGCAGAGTAGATAGAGAAACAGGAGAAAAATTGAGTGGCTGTGTGTGCGCGCGCGCACGTGTGTGTGTGTGTGTGTGTGTGTATGTTTGTAGAGGATTTTTGTCTTAGGGTGCATGTGGTCACTGGAGAGAGAGACAGAGACAGTGAGAGGAAAGTGAGAAATCACCCACCAGGGGAGATGTCCACACTGCAATCCCTTCTCTCCCATTCTCCCAGGATCTTGGGCATGCACGCACAAGTGCCTGGTATGATTTTCAGGCCAAAGGGTCTAGGACACAAACTGTTGTCGGACATGTGGGAGTCCAGTGGCGTAACTACTATGCAATCTGCTAGCCCTGGTGGCGTTTTTTGGAAACAGTCCCCACTGAGGACTTTTTCTGGAGCAATTTAGATGACCGAGGGCATTAAAACCGAGTAGCAGCTCAGGGGACTTAATTCACAAACTGCGTGTGTGTGTTGGGGGGGGGTAATTGTTTTGGATGGAGCTAGGAGTAGGTGTGCATACTTATCTGTACTGAAGTGTACTGATAGTACTTGCACATAGTAAAACTTTGTCAAAGAGTGTCAGGATCTAGAAGACATGCAGGATTTGGAATGAATTAAAGGTCATCTTCCCATAGGTGAAACTTTAAGAAATACAATATAGAAGTTGGTGATTTCATCATGAAACAGGATTCTATGAACTGGAAAGGACCTTAGAAATAATCTAATTCAACCTCCTCTTTCTCCCTTTGTATCTTTTCCTCATTGCCCTCCTTTTGCTGATAGAAACTGAAGCCTAGACAAGTTAAGATACTTCTCAAACCACATAGTTAGCATCAAATTCAAGAACATACTCACATACCTGATCTACTCCCAAAATGAGAGCTCATTTCATTGCTACTCTGTGACCTTACTTATGGGAAATGGTTCATGAACATTTTGGGGTTACTCTTTGATTATCTGTTGTAAGCTTTATACTCATCTTATAAAATGCATATCCTCTGAATCACACAAAGTTCTACGTATTCTGGGAATTCTTGTAACTCACTGTGTATTCCTCCCACTTCTGTTTATTTTCACCATTGGCACTGAGGAAATGTTAGAAATACCTCTGGGGTTAAAGCAAAACTTAATCTCATTAAGCATTTTAGGTCAAGCACCTTTTGAGGGTTATAGACCCCCAAACCAATTTTCTTATTCTTTGGAGGAGTAGTAAGGAAATTTATAGCTGTGAAATGAGATGGAAAAAAAAAAGAAAAAAAAAACTGTGAAAGGGCTGATGTGGTTGAATTTCAGGGAGGTAAAACTTTCTGAGTGGAAGAACTTTCAGAAAGTAGAGTTGTTGCCCACAATCTGAGACTCTAGCATAATTGCTTGAAGCATTGCACACATGCCTGGGTACCGTCCTAACACATATACTTTGGGGAACAATGTCTTTTTGGCAGAGGCAAGTACAAGATGACTTAATAAATCTTTTCCATGCCTAATTTCTATGATTATGTGAAATGAAAACATTAGTCATAGACTTTTCTAAAGAGCAGGCAATTTCAGAGCTGGCTCGATCATAAAGACCAGAATTAAAGTTAATGTTCATATCTGGGATTTTAAATGTTTAAATTCTGGTGTTCACAGGGAGGCAGTATAAACGACGTTCTGGAATCAATCGATTTTCACTCTTGCTTTTCAGTACTGGGCACTTTCGATGGTGTGAGAAAACACAAAACCAGTTAGATCAAATATGTGCTCCCTCACCAAGAACTGTGACATTCTGTTCTAAATGAAATTTTAGTGTCTAGGAGACTTTGATGCTGGCTCTGTTTTATCAAGTTCTGAGAAGTATCTCCAGGTCTATGGAAAACTGCAGAATCATGAGAATGCTCAGGTAGACCTAGATAATAATGTGCTCATAGGTATATGTAATCATTCACTTACAAATTTAAAGACAATCCGCTTGACCATGAGTCTTTACTCCTATTAAGTACTGCACCTATCATACAGAAAGCATCCCAGCATCTTCCCATTGAAATTGGAATAAAATCCAAACTCTCTGAGATGGCATTCAGGGATAGGAAGCTTAATCTGTCCACTGCCTACTCTGACTTTATATTTCTCTCTTTTAACTCATTTACTGTTTTAGCACACCAGTGCTACCTTTACCTACTAGTATGCCCAAACTATGCCTATCACAGGTCATTTGCACTTGTTTATCCCCTTACTTTAACTACTCATAAATTTGATTGTTACAAGATTTCTTTGTCATCATTCAAGTTTCAAACAAATATTCCCTCTTCACACAGGCCTCCCACTCGATCACTTGAGCAAGTATTGTGCCCATGGTTCTCTCTAGACTTTGTTTTAGAGTACTTAGCTAAACATGGATAAGTACCATGTTTATTATCTATATTACTTCCCCAAAATATTAATCATTTGGTACAAACTTAACCTTGTTCACCACTAACAAAAATGAACTCAATAGATTGAGGATTTAAACATTAAACCTCAAACTATAAAAATACTGGTGGGAAACACAGGAAAAACTCTTGGAGACCTTGAAGTAGGCAAAGACTTCTTAAAGAAAACTCTAAAGAACAGGCAATAGTCCCAAAAAATAGACAAATGGGACCATTTGTCCATTAGGCTGAGAAGCTTCTGCAGAGCAAAAGAAACAATAAGTAGAGTGAGGTCACAACCTTCAAAGTAGGAGAATGTATTTGTAAATATATATCTCAGGTAAGGGACTGATACCAGAATATATGGGGAATTCAAGCAGCTTACCTACAAAAAATAATTCAATGAAAAGATGGGAAAATGAACTGAACAGACAGTTCTCTGAAGAAGACATACAAAGAGCCCCAAAGCTTATGAAAACATGCTCAGTATCTCTTATCATAAGGTAAATTCAAATCAAAACCACAATGAGATGCCATTTAACTACAGTCAGAATGGCTAAAATAAAAAAAAAATAATGGTGAGTGCTGGCAAGGCTGTGGTGAAAAGGGAAATCTCCTACACTATTGGTGGGAATGTAAATTAGTACAACAACTTTGGAGAATGATATGGAGATTCCTCAGGAACTTACAAATAGCACTACCATATGACCCAGTAATTCCACTCTTAGATATTTACCCAAAGGATAGAAAAACCATCAGTTGGAAAAACATTTGTACATCCATGTTTACTGCAGCATTATTTACGATTGGTAGCACATAGAATCGACCCAAATGTCCAAAAATAGGTGATTGGATTGAAAAAATATGGCATATATACTCTATATACTACTACTCAGCCATAAAAAAATTGAGACCTGACTTTTGATACAAAGTGGACCAATAATGGAAGACTTAATGCCAAGCAAAGCAAGCCAGACCGAAAATAGACTTTTTATATCTCCACTCAATACATACCGATTGTCTGCACTCTAGAGCCGAAACTGAAAGTTTGGAAAGTACAGAAGCAGGGAGGGCAATGATAGATACTCAATAAAGTAAGGATAGGGGTAATACTGGGTGGTTAAGGATAGGGTAATACTAATACTGGGCTGGGGAGGGGAACAGGAGAAGGAAAAAAGTATGTTTAATTCATAAAAAAGAAAAGTTATTTGCTGATGATAATGTATATAGTAATGTGTTTATCTTGGTTGATATGCATGATATTCATACTGGAAAAAGCAATGTTGTACACTGTAAAGATAAATGTGATTAAATGTAAAATAAAAAAATTTTTAAAAATTCTATTAGAATGTATCACTCCAGTGACTTTTGGACCCTATTCTTGGTAATAAAGAATGTCTCAAATTCTAATTACCTTTTTTTTTCCCCTTCAGATAATCTTTCACTTTTCCTTTAAGTAAAGATTTTAAAAAGAAATTCTTGATATTCTGGTTTCTGTTTTCTCTTTATAAAGTTTATTTCTACCATGAGTGAGTGAGAGAGAGAGAGTATATCTCCAACAAGGTCTCCACATGTGCCCTATAGAAAAAAACTAAAAAGAACCACCGGAGAGAGAGAGAGAGAGAGAGAGAGAGAGAGAGAGAGAGAGAAGAAAAGAAAAGAAAAAAAGAACACACAAAACAAACTTCTGTACAGTTTCTTTTACCTGAAGTGAACTTACATTTAAGCTTGTTGCCTGGCTTGCTAGTGCTAGATTTTTTATGTTTTAGAATTTTGATTTGGAAGTTTAAGTGGGAAATTTTGTTATTGTTTTTTTTCTTCCTTAGCATCTTTCTGTTTCTGTACTTTTTGTTGTTATAGTTTACTCTTATCTCTGAGCTGCCAGGTCTTAAAATTGAGCATTGATGGTAAATTTCTTATTATGGGAGCTTTGTTTCTTTGCTCCTATCTCCTCGGCTTACAACTTTTTTACAATGCTATGGTCCTCCTTATTAGGTCAGGCACATTTTATTTTCTAGCTCCTGTAATTGAGAAAACCCCAGCCTCATGGTTTTCTGCAGGGAACCTGGCTGAATGCCTAGCTGCAGAGGACTTTCACTTCTTATTACCCTGCTTTGCTTCTGGCGGCTCTTCCTGCCACTGTTTCTCACTCCAGAAGACCTACAGTGTCAACTTGACTTTAGATTATTGCAGCTATTTTGAAGTAGATATGTCTTATGATTTCATTTATTTCTATATCATCTATTATTTTAAAGAGATTGAGAGTCACATGATAAAATTATGAAGCTATCTCAACAGAGAACCTAATTTTTTTATGTATAAATTTGTGAATGCTGGACCTCAGTTTCATGAAATTTGTCTATAACTTCTAGCCACATGGAACCTCTTAGTCATGCTCTTGACTTCTGGAAGGGAGGAATGTATGATCTTTTATCAAAGTCTTACTATTGGAGAATCAAGCACACTTGGAATTCAGAAGATGGTAAAACCCAGTTCTCTTTTAAGATTATCCCAATCTGTATCAAATGCCCTCAAACGGTATAGGACGTCTCTCTTCTCTGGCAGTGCCTCCCTGTTTCTCATGATCATATCCACATTTTCAATGCTCTCTCTTTCCCCCTTCCAGCTTCTGACTATTCCTGTCCATGGAATTAGGTGTTGGTGGTGCTGATGGTGGTGGTGTGCTTCAGGTCCTGTGCAGAGAGGGAAGGTCATGAAAACAAATGGTTGTACCTGAATATTCTGAGAATTTAACTCATGTGTGTTATTTTGTTGAGTGTCTCAGCTGCTTTTCTTTGCATTTCAAAGAACTCATCTATTATGTTTTATGACCAGGTTTCCTGAAAAGAGATTGTTTTGCTTCCATCCTGAAAGGGGGTGGAAAAGGGAAAAAAACCCATCTTCCCAAATTTACATGGAATTAAGTTAACCCCATGAAGTGTCACAAATTATGAAGCTTTGTAAAACTTTTCTTGTCAATTCTAAGCTCATAGAGTCACAAAAAAAATTTTAAGATGCATCTGGAAACTTCTAACTCACCCTATGAATGCTTTTGAGGAATAAACTGAGTGAAATAGGTAGAATGCAATTAAAATCATGTCTTAAATTTTTTAAAATTTTAATTTTAAATTTATTTATTTTACATTCATTCACTGTACGTCATCATAGCATATAAAATGAGGTTTCTCATCCAGAATATATTGGCTCAATCAAGAATATTACCATACATGTTATTGTTAGCAACTAATTTTTCATATCTTATTTCTTACATATATATTGCTCCTTTTTTCCCCCCTTGATTCCTTATTTCTCATCCTCTGTCATTTCCCACCCTCCTACCACATTGTCTCTGGTATCTACAATTGCTTTACATGCTTTCCTTTTTTCCTTCACTTTTTATTTATTCACAAAAGATCTTAATTAATCTAAATACTTTCGATACCAAGTGCAGCTGATATATTCATATTTGTGAACACATGTCTGACTGAGTAGAATTAATATACTACAAAGTAGCACCTAGCTGAGGCTATATAACTTACTACAGTCATTAAATAGATATTTTTATGTATTTTTTAATTTCAAGAAAAGCAAAGTTAAAAGTTAAAGCGTTAATAAATCAAAATAAAAAATGTTAAGAGACATTTAATGGTATCTAGTATTTCTTGTATATTATTCTCTCTCTCTCTCTCTTTTGGCTATTTTCTCAGTCTTCATGGTGGATTTTACTAGTCCAGTGATTCTGTCTTCTACATCTGAGATTTGATTTTCTGTATGATCTAGTCTTCTTTTAATACTTTCAAAGGAGGTGTTGACTTCCTGCATTATAGCCTTCATCTTCAACAGTTCCATTTGATTCTTTTTATGTGGTGTGTATTTCCTCTTTCAGCTCTCTCAAGAACTTCCTCACCTCCTAGAACACATCAGCTTTTTTCTTCTGGTGTTCATTGTCTCTCTTCTCTTCAATCTCCATTAGCTTTGTCACTATGAATACTCTAAATTCTTTATCAGACATTTCCATGAGTTCCATTGTACTGTCTGTGGATGAAGGGGAGTTATTCTTTTCCCTTGGGGGTGAGGTATTTTCTTTCTTTTTTTTTTCATATTTCTTGTACCCCTGTGGTGATTTTTAGTCTTCTGATAGGTTATTCTTTTCTTTCTAATTCCTTGAAGATCAATCTGAGTGGTTGGAGGCTCACAGGAGGATGTGGTCTGCAAACTCTTTGACATTGCATTTTTCGAAATACTAGATACCATTAAAGGTCCAAACATCTGGATAATCAGTATCCCAGAGGTGAAGAGGCTAATAAGGGCATTGACAATCTATTCTATGAAATCCTGCAAGAAAACTTCCCAAACCTAGAACGGCGTTCAAAGATCCAGACCCAAGAAATACAAAGGGCCACAAATAGGATCAACCCAAGAAGATCTTCTCCAAGATACATTATAGCCAGAATGACCAAAACCACAGACAAAGAGAAGATACTCAGACTGGCAAGAGAGAAACATCAAGTTACCTACAAAGGATATCCCATCAAGCTAACAGTGGACCTCTCATCAGAAACAATGAGAACAAGGAAAGAATGGGAAAATATATTCAAAGTGTTGAGTGAAAAACAATTTTAACCAAGAATACTATATCTGACAAAATTATCCTTCATATTGGAAGAGACAACAAGAACATTCTCAGGTTAACAAAACCTGAAAGAATTTACCAACACCAGACCAGATCTCCAAGAAGTTCCGAAGGGAGTGCTAGCCCAGGAAATATACAAGAAACAAGAAAAAAATATTTTCCCTCTATTTCTCACCTTTTGCCATTTTCCATCCTCCTCTCACCCTGTCTGTGGTATCTGTAGTTGCTTTCCATTCCTTTATTCTTTCCCACATTTATTGATTTACAAAATACCTTATTTAAATGCTTTCAATAGTAAGTTCAGCTGATATTGGTATCACCTTCTGGGATATCAGTTATCCAGATGTTTAGGCATTTAATGGTATCTAGTATTTCTTATGTATTCATTTTTGGATAATTTTCTCAGTCTTTCTGGTAAATTTTTCTAGATCAGAAGTTCTCTCTTCTACATCTGAGATTTGGTCTTCTGCATGATTTAATTTGCTTTTAATATTTTCAAGGGAAGCTTTGATTTCCTGTATTATAGCCTTCATCTCTAACAGTTTTGTTTGATTCTTTTTTATGGTGTGTATTTTCTCTTAGAAATCATACATGAATTTCCTCACCTCCTGGAACTCATTGTCTCTTTTTCTGCATCTTCTGGAGTTCATTGTCTCTCTCCTTTTACATCTATGTTAGCTTTGTCACTATGAATATTGAATATTCTGAATTCTTTATCTGACATTTCCATGAGTTCTGTTGTGCTGTCTGACTGATCTTGGGGTTTGGAGGGTGAAGTCTGAGAAGAAAATCTTCCATTGCCCTAATCCCTGAAAGGGGCTGCTCACAGCTTGAATGTAGATCACTTAAACTTTTGAATAAATCATGACAACAGTAGAAGCACCTGACCATTTTAACATAGAAGACTTCTAATTATATGGGAGTCAATTTCATTGCTTCAATCTTTTAAGATCCTAATAGTGTGGTAAATATATAATGTTATTTTATTTTATTTGAAAAATAATCCATTTCAGTTTTTTTTTTTTTGAGAGGTTTTCACTATAGGGCGTGTGCGCTTGCCAGACAGACAGAGAGAGACATAGAGACAGAAAGCGAGAAATCACCCCCAGGGGGGATGGTCACACCGCCATCCCTTCTCCTCCATTCTCCTCTCGGGATCTTGGGCACACGCGCACACACGCTCGGCGTGAGTTTTAAGCCACTGGGTCCAGGACGCGAACCACTGTCGACTACATGGGAGTCCAGCCATTACCTAGCCATTCCCTGAAAGGGGCTGCTCACAGCTTGAATGTAGATCACTTAAACTTTTGAATAAATCATGACAACAGTAGAAGCACCTGACCATTTTAACATAGAAGACTTCTAATTATATGGGAGTCAATTTCATTGCTTCAATCTTTTAAGATCCTAATAGTGTGGTAAATATATAATGTTATTTTATTTTATTTGAAAAATAATCCATTTCAGTTTTTTTTTTTTGAGAGGTTTTCACTATAGGGCGTGTGCGCTTGCCAGACAGACAGAGAGAGACATAGAGACAGAAAGCGAGAAATCACCCCCAGGGGGGATGGTCACACCGCAATCCCTTCTCCTCCATTCTCCTCTCGGGATCTTGGGCACACGCGCACACACGCTCGGCGTGAGTTTTAAGCCACTGGGTCCAGGACGCGAACCACTGTCGACTACATGGGAGTCCAGCCATTACATAGCCATTACGCTAACTGCTGGTTCCCTCCATTTCAGTTTTGGGCAGTTCTCTCAAATGCAATCTGCTTGGTACTGCCAAAGGCTAGAAGCTTTTATTTTGTATTTCTTGCACAGGTATGATTGTTTTTTTCTTCTGGTAAGGTTTAATTCCCACTGGTTGTACAGAGTCTCTGGAATCAGGAAGTCTTATGTTAGAATCCACTCCAAATATTCAGATTTCAATCACTTTGGTTTTGACGATAAGGGTTTCTTCTTAGACAAGAGGGCAATGGTGGTCGAAGTAAATGACCATCTGTCTGCCCTTATTTCCTAACCTCTCAAGGAAAGAGGTCTTCTTTCTTTTTCTTTTCTTCTCTCTTTTTTCTTTCTTTTTGTTAGAGGAATTAGTCTGTTGCTCTCAAGCACTTGGAAAACCTTCTCTAGTAAGTTAAATCATCAGAAACTAAGTTCTGGCAGGTATGCAGCAGATAGATATCCTTTTGGACCCATGACACTGATAATTGATCATCTGTCAGCATGAACTATGAAGGGAGGGTGCTTAGAGCAGGAGAGATCTTTCTCTGATCATGAGTTTGTAAATCCAAAGACTGGGATAATCCGAAAGACTCTGTTCCAATTTTGGTGGCTCCTAAAATAGAGCATATTGTAATGACACATAGATGTTTTATAGTCCCATTTATCTAGGTATAACAATATTAATTGAACTGTCAGATTTCTAGGACTAAGTTACTCAGTCTGAATACTTGGAATAACAGAGAAAGAGATTTCCAGGGCGTCAAGGCAGCTGGATTCAATGTGGAATGCAAAACTTACAGGGGTAATGCTGCCTGCTTGCCTTTATCTCATCAGAGATTCCTGGGAGCTGCTTGGTTCATTCGTGCTTGAATGATTATATTAAGAAGCCTGAGTCTTGCAGAGCTGTCTCGGGCAAGCATGTTGTGTGCACAGCTGGTTCTGTTACCTTAAAATACTAGTTAGCCTTAAATTAAGGCTTTGATGAAAGATGTCAGTGTTGATCTTGGGAAACTCTCTACACATTAATTCAAGCGTTTTGTTAGCCAAAGAGTTTAAGGCATAGGTTTTGAGATATACTAAGAGGAGAAAGGGAAACTAGATATTATTTCCATGTTACCTGCCTCTAGATGGAGAAAGGTATCAAGGCTTGTAATCTTCTGAAATTTGGGGTGGGAATAAAAACATAGATTACTATTGATTTTAAAATCTCTGGTTCATTTAATCTTGAAGCCAGCATTCAACATTTTTACATTGGCAAGGCAGTGGCAATTCTGTAAGAAACAAGAGTGAAATTAACTTTTAGTTTTGAAAGAAGTAACCTGGAATTCGAGCCACCCAGGATCCTCTAAAGAATAAGTGTATTGAGTCAGTCCAGTTTTTGCAACTATCATGAAACCAGCTAAAGATTTTATGTTTGAAAGCCTTGCCCAAGATTGGCATTTAAAAATATGCCATCGTATAGAATTCATGTGCCTTAAACATTTCTGGAAACTTGTCCAAGGCAGGTAAGTTCTAGCCACTGCCGGGTTTTTATGGAAATTTAAAGAAATGTCTAGCTGGCTTCTTCCAGCCAGAAAGCTGTTGGGAGAGTGAATATAGCACTTCCTTACTTTCTGTACATTGCCTTTACCAATCTTCCCCTAACTGGGCATTAGCAGTCCCACAGCACAGATTCTAGACCTACCCGTTCACAATCCAGTATCTTCCCAGTTTTCTGTCACTGGCATAGAACAACTGGAGCTAATCAGATGTTCAGGAAATACCGAAGAAAAGAAATAAAATTAAATGTAAAAGAGCCATTGCAAGACCCAGATTTTTCATGAAGCAACTCCAAGTCATGGTGATACATTCTTTAGGTGGCTTCTTAAGGGGAGTGCAGGCATAATGGCCATTGCTATGGTGTTGCTGCTTTCCTGGGGGCTCTCAAGTTCCCTGTGCTCTCTGGGGCTCTCCAAGTGCCAAGGTCACTTTGGAGAGCTTGGTCATGTCTTCCTCTCTGTTACTCTATTCTTCCAGGGTACTAAAAGAGTTCTACATTGTCTCTTAATTCCTTACTAAAAATACAGAGTAAACACAACCACGTGTTCTTGATTAACATCTCTCAACTTTCTTGTAATTTGGTTAAATACAAATGAGAGATGTTGTGGTGTGTTCTATCTGTCCATGCATTCAGGAACCTTCTAAGTTTCAGTCATTGGGTCAGATACATAGGATGCAATGGTGATAAAGTAGGAGAGTTTTTGCCCTTGAGAGTTTAGAGGTGTGGTATGGCATGGACTCTGTCCTTCTCTCTACTGCTCACTTTGCAGTCTTTCTTCTCTGATTATTAGTCACTGGCGGTGCATTCACTTTTAACTGATTTGTTGGAGAAGGTTTCTGCAACTGTAAGCTCATGTGATTCCTTTTATTGTGAGGTACTTCTGTGCCAATTTCCCTCCTTTCAGTGTCTTACAACATGGTGTCCACAAAAAAAGATTTGAGCTCAGATTTATGAAGAGGAGTTTTTCCCTTTGTGCAGCAGGTTCAGTGGGAGTTGAGTATTTCTCTGTCCCTATAAGTATTCAGATGTTTGTGCACCTAGACCTGTCTGGACGCTTAGTGTGTGGAGGCTGAGCAGCCAAGTGAGAAAGTAAGGTAAAAGAAAAAGAAAACAATGGGAAAAAAAATATAAAAAAACCCCCACAAAGTAAAAATAATACAAAAATTAAAAAACAATTGAACACTTCATGATTTTGGGTGTCATTCTTGCCCAGAGGCTATACTAGTCTTCTCCGTATCAATCCAATTTTAGTATATGTGCTGCTGAAGTGAGCACAGGAGAAAAACTTTCAGCTTTTACCTAGACAGTAAGACTTTAGCTGTGTGTTTGTGTATTTTAGAACTTCCTGTACTATGTTGAGCAAGAGTGGAGAAAGTGTGTATTCTTGTCTTGTTTCAGTTTTAGAAGGAAAAGCTTTCAACTTTTCCCCATGAAGTATGGTTTTACCTTTTTGTTTGTCATATATGACCTCTATTGTATTAAGAAATGTACATTATATACCTATTTTGTTGAAAGCCTTAATCATGAAGGGATGTTGTCTTTTATCAAATGCTTTTTTTTTTTTTTTTGGTAGAGAGATTTTTCCTACAGGACACATGCACTCACTAGAGAGACAGAGAGAGAGGAAGTAAGAAATCATCCCCCAGGGGTTGGCCATAGTGCAATTTATTTTCCTCTCAGGATTTTGAGCAGCTCATGTGCCCGGCATGAGCTTCAAAGTGCTAGGTCTGGGACTAGAACTGCACTTCGATCATGTGGGAGTCAGAGCCTTAACCACCATTATGCTACCTGCTGGCCCCTCAAATGCTTTTTAAAAAGTAGAATTAATTAATTATTATTTGTTAATTTGACCGGAGAGAGAGGGTGAGAAAGCAGGGTGCTAGGTCTGGGACTCAAACCATAGTTAGTAATGTGGGAGTCCAGCACCTTAACCACCATGCCACCTGCCAGACCCAAATGCTTTTTAAAAATCAATTGATACATAATTTTTATGTTTCCTTCTACTAATATGATGTATCACATTTATCGTTTTGCAAATATTGAATCATCCTTGGATCTGTGGGATCTATCCTTCATGGTCATGGTATACACTCTTTTTCATGTATTGTATTTAATTAACTAGTATTTTGTTCAAGTCTTTTTAAATCTATGTTCTTCATGAAAATTGGTCTTTAGTTTTCTTTTTTTTTGTCATGTCCTTGTCTGCTTTTTTTGGTAAGATGTGTGTGGCTTTATAAAATAAGGGTTGAGAATCTCTGTTTAGGTCTTTAGAAATAGTTTGAGAATTGGTGTTAATTCTTTTTTGAAGGATTTTTAGAATTCAGCAGTGAAGCCAATTGGACCTGGGCTTTTCTTCTCCGAGAGACTATTTATTACTGATTTAATCCATTACCTACTATTGGTCTATGTCCCAAAATACCAGGAGGGGAATACAGGAGAAGGGATTGCAGCATGGCTATCCCTTCTGGGGATAATTTCTTATTTTATTTCGCTGTCTATCTTTGGCCAGCACATGTGCTCTATGGCAACACTTAAAAAAAGAAAGAAAAAAATGTATATTTCTTCTTGATTCAATGAAGGTATATTGGATGTGCTCAGAAATTTATCCATCTCCTCCACATTTTCCAGCTTGTTGGCATATATTTGCTGGTAGTAATCCTTAACGATATTTGTATTTCTGTGATACCTCTTGTAATGTCACAGCTTTCATTTTTAATTTTATTTATCTGGGTGTTCTCTATTTTTCTTAGTCTAGGTACTTCTCAATTTTATTTATCCTCTTGGAAGAAATCTTTTTTTTTGACTCATTGATCTTTTGTATTGCCTTTTTATTCTCAATTTCATCTATTTCTGCTCTGATAATTAAGATTTCTATTACTTTTCAATCTCTTCCATAGAGTGTGGGTAGTTGGTATATATTAAGTGGATACATACAAAATCTTTCTTTCATAGCCTGGCTTGCTCACTCAGAAATAAATCTTCCATATTCAACTACTTTCTATCAAATGCCAGGGTCTTTTTTTATGGCTGAATAGTATTTCATAGAGTATATGTGCCACACTTTTTCAATCCATTCATCTGTTTGTGGATATTTGGGTTGGTTTCATGTCTTAGTGATTGGGTTGGTTTCATGTCTTAGTGATTGTGAATAATGCTGCAATAAACATTAATGTGCAAGCACTTTTCCAATTGATCATTCTTCTGTCCTTTGGGTAGATACCCAGAAGTGGGATTGCTGGATCAAATAGTAGTTCTATTTGAAGATCTTTGAGGAACCTCCATATTGTTTTCCACAGTAGCTGGACCAATTTACATCCCCACCAACAGGTTCATATTTTTGTTCCATTTTGACTTGATTTTTGCTAATGGTGAAAGATGGGGTTCAGATTAATCTTTCTGCAGGTGGATGCCCAGTTTTTCTAGCACCATTTGCTGAAGAGGTTTTCCTTTCCCCACTGGATGACTGTTATCCTTTGTCAAAAATCAGTTGACTGTAAGTTTGGGAGTTTATTCCTGGGATGTCTATTCCATTGTT
>NW_006198305.1:2352787-2355330 GCF_000334495.1 Tupaia belangeri chinensis
AGTTTTCTTTTTTTTTGTCATGTCCTTGTCTGCTTTTTTTGGTAAGATGTGTGTGGCTTTATAAAATAAGGGTTGAGAATCTCTGTTTAGGTCTTTAGAAATAGTTTGAGAATTGGTGTTAATTCTTTTTTGAAGGATTTTTAGAATTCAGCAGTGAAGCCAATTGGACCTGGGCTTTTCTTCTCCGAGAGACTATTTATTACTGATTTAATCCATTACCTACTATTGGTCTATGTCCCAAAATACCAGGAGGGGAATACAGGAGAAGGGATTGCAGCATGGCTATCCCTTCTGGGGATAATTTCTTATTTTATTTCGCTGTCTATCTTTGGCCAGCACATGTGCTCTATGGCAACACTTAAAAAAAGAAAGAAAAAAATGTATATTTCTTCTTGATTCAATGAAGGTATATTGGATGTGCTCAGAAATTTATCCATCTCCTCCACATTTTCCAGCTTGTTGGCATATATTTGCTGGTAGTAATCCTTAACGATATTTGTATTTCTGTGATACCTCTTGTAATGTCACAGCTTTCATTTTTAATTTTATTTATCTGGGTGTTCTCTATTTTTCTTAGTCTAGGTACTTCTCAATTTTATTTATCCTCTTGGAAGAAATCTTTTTTTTTGACTCATTGATCTTTTGTATTGCCTTTTTATTCTCAATTTCATCTATTTCTGCTCTGATAATTAAGATTTCTATTACTTTTCAATCTCTTCCATAGAGTGTGGGTAGTTGGTATATATTAAGTGGATACATACAAAATCTTTCTTTCATAGCCTGGCTTGCTCACTCAGAAATAAATCTTCCATATTCAACTACTTTCTATCAAATGCCAGGGTCTTTTTTTATGGCTGAATAGTATTTCATAGAGTATATGTGCCACACTTTTTCAATCCATTCATCTGTTTGTGGATATTTGGGTTGGTTTCATGTCTTAGTGATTGGGTTGGTTTCATGTCTTAGTGATTGTGAATAATGCTGCAATAAACATTAATGTGCAAGCACTTTTCCAATTGATCATTCTTCTGTCCTTTGGGTAGATACCCAGAAGTGGGATTGCTGGATCAAATAGTAGTTCTATTTGAAGATCTTTGAGGAACCTCCATATTGTTTTCCACAGTAGCTGGACCAATTTACATCCCCACCAACAGGTTCATATTTTTGTTCCATTTTGACTTGATTTTTGCTAATGGTGAAAGATGGGGTTCAGATTAATCTTTCTGCAGGTGGATGCCCAGTTTTTCTAGCACCATTTGCTGAAGAGGTTTTCCTTTCCCCACTGGATGACTGTTATCCTTTGTCAAAAATCAGTTGACTGTAAGTTTGGGAGTTTATTCCTGGGATGTCTATTCCATTGTTATACCTGTCTGTTTTTGTGACAATACCACACTCTTTTGATTATTACAGCTTCATAATATATTTCGGGGTCAGAGAGTGATATGCCACCCATTCCACTCTTCTTGAGCAGGATTGCTTTGGCAATCCGAGGTCTTTTATGATTCCTGACAAATTACATGATTGTCTTTTCCAGATTTGTGAAGAATGTCTCTAATATTTTGATTGAAATTGTGTTAAATATGTAGATTAATTTGGGTAGAATCACCATTTTGATTGTGTTAATTCTTCCAATCAAGGAATATGAGATGTTCTTTTCACTTTTTTATGTTTTTATCAATATCTTTTTAAAGATTTTCATAGTTTTCTTTATAAAGGCCTTTGACTTTTGTAGTTGGTTTATCCCTTGGTATTTTACGCATCTTGTGGCTACAGTGAAAGGGATTCCATTCTTCAGCTCTACTTCATTCAACTTGTTGTTCCTATATAGAAATACTATAGATTTTTGGATGTTGATTTTGTATCCTGCCACTTTACTGTATTCACTTATTACTTCAAGAAGTTTTTTCATGGAGTTATTTGTGTCTTCTAAGTATACTATCATGTCATCTGTGAATAAAGATATTTTCAACTCTTCTTCACCTATTTGAATGCCTTTTATATTGTTCTCTTTTCTGATTGCATTAGTTAAGACTTCCAGTATTATATTAAAGAGCAGTGGAAAAAGTGGATAGCCTTGCCTAGTACCTGTTTTTAGCGGAAAAACTTTTTAGCTTGTCCCCATTCAGTATAATTTTAGCTGTAGGTTTTTCATAGATGTCTTTTATTGTGTTGAGAAATGACTCTTCTATACAATCTTACTGAGGGTCTTAATAATAATCTTGTATTTTATCAAACGCTTTCTCTACATCAGTTGAAATGATCATATGGTTTTTTTATCTTTCTTTCTGTTAATATGGTGTATTACATTTATGGTCTTGCGTATGTTGAACCACCCTTGTATCCCTGAGATAAAGCCTACCTATGTTGTTGGATACAATTTGCGAGTATCTTGTTGAAAATTTTTGCATCTATATTCATCAATGATATTGGTCTGTAGTTTTCTTTTTTGTCATGTCCTTATGTGTTTTGGGAATGAGGATGATGGATGCTTCATAAAATGAATTTGGAAGGTTTCCTTCCTTTTGAATCTTTAGAAATAATTT
>NW_006198305.1:2355692-2356772 GCF_000334495.1 Tupaia belangeri chinensis
TTCATTTATTTTCTGTATGGTTCATTTATTTTCTATTTCATTTATTTCTGCTCGAACCTTCATTATTTCTTTTTGCCTGGCATTTTTGGGGTTTGTTTGTTGTTGGTTTTCCAATTCCCTGAGGCATGATGTTAAGTTATCTATTTGCCATCTTTCCATCCTTTTCTTATGTGCACTAATTGCTATGAATTTCCCTCTTATGACTGCTTTTGCCATGTCCCATAGATTATGGACACTTATGTACTCATTATCATTTGTTTCCATAAATTTTTTGATTTCAGACTTAGTTTGTTCAGTAGTGAAGAAGTCATTCAGAAGTAGGTTGTTCTTTTTCATGTGTTTGTGTATTTTTAGGGGTGTTTCTTGAAATTAATCTTGAGTTTAATTCCATCATGGTCAGAGAAGATGCTGGATATAGTTTCTATGCCTTTGAATCTGTAAAGGCTTGATTTGTGTCCTAATTTATGATCAATCTTTGAAAAAGATCCATGTTGGGGTGAGAAAAATTTACATGTTGTGGACGTAGGGTGGAAGTTCTATAGATATCTGTCAAGCCCATTCGATTTATACTATCATTTAGGCCCTGTATCTCTATATTTATTTTCTACCTAGAAGATTTGTCTAAAGGAGATAATGAGCGTGGAAGGAACGCGGTGGTGGCCTCAGCGGCTGCGATGAAGCAGCCAGCGGTCGCTGAACACTGCGGGGGCGAAGGCCACCGAGACCACCTGACAAGCGGCGAGCTGAGTGGTGAATAGATGGTCACCATGTTTAGATACTAGGAATCACTTGGAGACATTTCTGCATTTGAAAATGGCAGAGGGAAACAACAATGAAGAGATAATTCACTTGAACAGCTTTCACTGCCACTCTGCCACTGGGGACAAGATTGAACTTCAAGAATTCGAAAGAAACACATCATACATCAGATGACAAGAAATCACTGCAGGACAACAAGAAATATGGGAAAGCAAGAAAATACCTCTCCTCCAAGGGAAAAGAATAACTCCTCTTCATCCACAAGCAGTTCAATGCAAATCATGGAAATATCTGATAAAGAATTTAGAACATTCATAATGG
>NW_006198305.1:2357746-2359130 GCF_000334495.1 Tupaia belangeri chinensis
AAAGAATGGAAATCAAGTTACAAAAAAAAAAAGAAAAGTTTCAGAAAAAAAAAAAATCCATTCGATGACCGCAGTAAGATATATAGCTCCAGCTAGATGCTGTTTTATAGGATGCCTAAAGTTAGACTTGTGTTCATGGAAATGTATATATTAGCTGTGTTTGCTATGAAAATATTTAGATTAATTAAGATCTTTAGTAATTCGATAAAAAATGGCGGGGAAACAGTATAGAAAGTAAACATAGATACCACAGACAGTGTGGGAAGAGAGTGGAAGATGACAGAGGGTAAGAGATAGGGAATCAAGGATGGGGGAAAAAAAAGGCAAAACATACAGGAAACAAGAAATGGAAAATTATTTGTTGACCATAACATGTATGTTGATGTGCTTGATTGAGACAATATACAGTGTACTCTGGACGGAAAATCTCATTTTGTACAGTGAATGAATGTAAACAAATAAATTTAAATGAAAAAAAAGGAGATAATGGGCTGTTGAGATCTCCAACAATTATAATATTTCTCCCTATCTCTACTTGTAGCTCCAGCAGTCTTTTCTTCACATATTTAGGTGTGCCCGAGTTGGGTGTATAGATATTTATAAGAGTTATATCTTCTTGCTGGATTACCCCATTTACTATTGTATAACGCCCTTCTTTGTCTCTTTTTATAGTCTTTGTCTTGAAATCTATTTTGTCTGAAATATCGCTACTCCAGCCCTTTTTTGAGTTCCATTTGCACGGAATATCTTTTTCCAGCCCTTTACTTTTAGTCTATGGATGTCTTTATCTGTAAGGTGAATTTCTTGTAGGCAACAGATAGAGGGTTTCTGTTTTGTTTTTTTTTTTCCCAATCCATTCAGCCAGTCCATGTCTCTTAATTGGAGAATTTAATCTATTGACGTTCAATGTAATTATCAATATTTCTGTACCCATTCCTATCATTAAGTGAGCCATTTTCTTGGTTGATTTTTGTCCCGTATAACTGTCTGTCTGACTTTTTAGTTTTCCTGGTATAGCACTCTCTTCAGAACCTCTTGAAGAGTTGGTCTGGAGTTGGTAAATTCCCTCAAATTTTGTTTATCTGAGAATGTTGTCTTTTTTTTTCTCATATGAAAGATAATCTTGCTGGATGTAGTATTCTTGGTTGAAATTATTTTTCATTCAACGCTTTGACTATATTTCCCCATTCTTTCCTTGCCTGCATTATTTCCACTGAGAGATCCAATGTTAGCCTGATGGGGTGACCTTTGTAAGTAACTTGACATTTCTCTCTTGCCAACTTTAATATCTTGTCTTTATCTGTTGTTTTTGCCAGTCTGGCTATGATGTGCCTTGGAGAGGATCTTCTTGGGTTGATTCTACTCAGGGTCCTATGTATTTCTT
>NW_006198305.1:2360878-2376481 GCF_000334495.1 Tupaia belangeri chinensis
GAGATTTTTGTTCTTATATAAACTGTCTGTTTGACTTTCTAGTTTTCCTGGTATAGCACTCCCTTCAGAACCTCTTGAAGAGATAGTCTGCAGTTGGTAAATTCCTTCAAATTTTGTTTATCTGAGAATGTTTGTCTTTTTTTCCCATATGAAAGATAATCTTGTCTGGTATAGTATTCTTGGTTAAAATTGTTTTTCATTCAACACTTTGACTATATTTCCCCATTCTTTCCTTGCCTGCCTTGTTTCCTCCGAGAAATCTGATGTTAGCCTGATGGGGTGACCTTTGTAAGTAACTTGACGTTTCCCTCTTGCCAACTTTAGTATCTTGTCTTCGTCTGTTGTTTTTGCCAGTTTGGCTATGATATGTCTTGGAGAGGATCTTCTTGGGTTGATTCTACTCAGGGTCATATGTGTTTCTTGGGTCTGGATTTTGAATGCCTTTCTAGGTCTGGAAAGTTTTCTTCCAGGATTTCATGGAATAAATTATCTAGGCCCTTATTATTTTCTTCCTCTTCTGGGATACCAATTATTCGGATGTTGGGGTGCTTGATGGTATCCTATAGTCCTCATATATTATCCTTGTTTTTCATGGTTGTTTTCTCAATCTTCTTGATACTTTTTTGTAGGAGAGATGTTTTGTCTTCTACATTAGAAATTCAATCTTCTGCCTCACTTAACCTACTTTTAATACTTTCAAGGGAGGTTTTGATTTCCTGTTTTACATTCTTCAACCCTAGATGTTCCATCTGGTTCTTGTTTTGTCAGAGACCTGCTCCAGCCGGGGTGGGTTGAGGCTCGTACACAGGAAGGCAATGCGGGCAAGCAGGAATCAGACTGAGACCTCGATGCCTTTTAGCATGTTCTCAGCCGACTACAGTCAGAGCAAGCTCAAGACTGCAGTCTCAATGGCTAGGAAACATACATATTTATTATTGAAGGAGTTTTACAGGAGTAGGATGGGTGTGGAGTGGTAAGTAAAAGATTTTACTCTAAAAGGCTAAGCATTCAAAGCATAGGAACAATAATAATAAAACATGATGTCTGTTTTGTTTAGGTATAAACAGTCATAATCCTCAGAATGAGGGAGTCCATTTGTCTGGTGCATTCTTTCCTTAGATCTTGACTACCAGGAAAGGTCTTTTGGATGAGGGGGCTCCCAGGAATCTTAATAATCTCAGTCCCAGGCCAGCTTGATTACTTCAGTCTCAGACCAGCTTGAGAATTTGAGCCCCAGGCAAGCTTGAGAACTTCAGTCTCAGGCTAGGGTGGCAACAGATTGCCGGTTACAAAGGCCTAGACAGAAATCCTGTCTGGTTAAGTAAAGACAAGGTTAATATATACTAAAGTGGAATACCTATATATTATCTCTGGGGTAAGCAGTTTAACAACTGACCTAAAAGTTATTGTGTACTCGTGACCCTCTACGTGCTATTCTATACAATGGCTATGGCTCGGGGGAGTGGCAATCTTTCCTTGTCCTGAGATCAAAGGTGATCCATGGTCTTTGTTAGGGGTAATAGTACCTCATGGATGAGTCCCTGGGCCCCTCCCAGCTTCTGAGATTGTTTCACCAATTTAGTAGCTTTAACCTAAACCTTTCTAATGCTTATCTATGTAATCCCCAGTAGGAGAAGTGAATGTAGCAATCTTTATTGACATTTTCCAGGTGGGTGGGGTGAGTCTAAAGGGAGTAATTCCTGTTTGCTGCTGCTGCCTTAGGGATCCACATTCCTTCAGGATTATTGTAAAAGTTACAGTAAGGCTGGGAGAGTTATTTTACCTTTATGGGGTACCGGGTACCATAATGACAGTAAAGCCCATGGCAGAGAGATTGAAAGGACACACCAGTACAGCAACACAGCTGACACCTTGAGCTCACAGCTGCCGCCTTGCTTGCAGCTTCTCAACCAAGCCTTGCTTAGACATGAGAGACAGCTCCCCATGTTCTGCCTGTGTTAGCTGTATGGGTTTTGTCATTGTTTAAGGTATCTATTTCTTCTTTCAAATCATGAAAGGACTTCCTCATCTCCTGGAGCTCCTTTTCTCTTTTCTCTGCCATCTCAGTTAGTCTGGTCACTACAAATATTCTGAATTCCTTATCAGACATGTCCATGATGTCCATTGTATTGACTATGGGTGATATAGGCTTGATGATTTCCCTTGAGGGAGAGACCTTTTGTTGATTGCTCATACTACTTCTTGAGTCTCTGCAATTGTTTCCCATCATCAGGTGATCTATATGTTGCATCCTAACTTATTTAAGGTATCTCTGAGTGTTAAAAGGTGTACAGGATTAGAAAATTGAAGATTTCTCTTATGGTTGGCCTACCTGTTGCTCACCAGTACCATGTATTGTTGTCACTTGTCCTGGGTAACCCAAAGTCCTCCCTGTTTCTAAGGAGTGGTGACCCTCCAACTGACCTAATAAGCAACACCTCAAGAACAAAGAGAAAACAAACAAAAAGCAAAACATGTGGTGTGCAACATGCACCTTGCACTATTCAAAACACTAAAATTCAGAGAGTCCAAAGGCAAGTGGGGAAGGGACAGAGGATGAGCAGGCAGCCTGGTGGCCGGAACTTCTGGCTGGTTCGAACAGGTGTGTGTGTGGGGGTGTCAGTTTGTCTTAAAGTCCCAAGGAACCGACCTAAAGTCCAGAGATGAATAGGGGTGGGGATGCGCTATGGTCCTGGCCATAAGGGACTGCAGTTGTAGGCAGCTTGGTGTCCGGAACTGCTCTTGAATTGTTTATCTGACATTCCATGAGTTCCATTGTGTTGTCTGTGGGTGATGAGGAATTGATGTTCTCCCTTCGGAAAGAGACATTTTGTTGGTTGCTCATATTTCTTGTGCCTCTGTGATGGTTCCTAGTCATCTGGTGATCTATATGTTCTTTCCCAAATTATCCAAGGTATCACTGGGTGTTCAAAGGTGTGTAGGAGTGGGAAATTGGCAATCTCTCTTCTGCTCTGCGTCTCTGTTGTTCACCAGCACCCTGCACTGTTGTCACTGTTCCTGGGTGACCCAAAGTCCTCCCTGTTTCTCCAGAACAGGTGTATCTGAAGCTGAGCTGCTGAGCTTCAACTCAGTAACAAAGGAGATCATGCAGTGTGCAATACATGCTGTGCACTATATAAAACACAGAAGTCCTGAGAGTTCAAAGACGAGTTGGGGAGGGGATGAGCCATGGGCCCTGAAGCCACCAGCACCTTTCCATTCAGCAAGACCCTTCGCTGGAATCAGTCTGATTTCTCATTACTTTTTCTTGCTTTTCCAGTTCCTTGAGATATATCATTGTGTTGTTTAATTGGCATCTTCTTATTTATTTATTTTTGTGTGTGAGGAACTTATTGCTGTCAATGTCCCTCTTGGTACTGCTTTTGTTGCAGTCCACAGATTTTGGAATGTTGTATTTTTGTTGTTTTAAGATATTTTAAAATTTTATTTATTTATTTATTTATTTATTTTCCAAGCCAAACTGTATCCAGCTTTATTAAAGATACTTTTCATAAACAATCATGGTATTTCAGGCAGGACATGGGCAGACAATCGTTAACCGTATACAACAACTTTCAAACTCCCTTCTTCAATGGACTACCAAAATCAGAAAGCCACTATAAAACCCAATGAAGTCTTCATCTGATGCTCTGAACAGGGAAAGTTTAGAGTGAGGTTTGACATTTCACATTTAGCATGTTGTTTAAAAACTTCTCATGACCCTGACTTTCGGGAAATGAAAATGGCAGATTATCTACTTGAAGATCCAACAATATAGAAAAGGAACTGCTGCTCTTTTGAAGGATGCCATCTCAATGTCATTGAGAAGTCCAGATTGCCTGATGTACTGGTATAACCAATTTCCTGTGGTCAGGTCCCACAGGTCTCTGGTTTAAAGGAGTTAAGTCTATGCTGAAGGCAGAGAGGGAGAGGACATAAAAGCAAACATTAAGTTTTCCACACCACAAGGCATCTGTGCCAAGGTGATTGTGTGCGTTAGGGAATCCCTCCTCTCGGGAGCTAAGAGGAAGTCTCTCAAAACTAGAAGGGAAAGATGTCCAAACCAATCCAGCTTCAGAGACATTCTATTAGTGACAAATGCCCCTTCCCCAAAAAACAACAATGAAGTGTTCTGTGTGTTAACAACATAACTTAAAAAAAAAGATAAAACAAAATTCTGCATTTTTATAAAACTTGATAAAAAATAGTATTTCGAACTGTTCAGTCACCAGAAGTACAAGTTATCAAAAATGTGCACACTTCACTTGGCATCTCCAGCACCTTCAGCTTTCTGTGCCTGGTCTGTTTTGGCATCTCCATTTTCTGCAGGGTTATTCCCGTCCTTGCCAGCATCATCTTTTCCCTTTTTCCTTTGGGTGCCTTCTCTCCCTTCTTTGCAGGGGCCTTTTTAGGCTTGGGCTCTGGCTTTGGAGGAGCAGGTTTTGCAGACCACCTTTCAGATCTTCTCTGTGGTTCGTCCTTCACCTTTATCTCCTTTGAAAATCATTTAGTAGCATGATGTTTGGTTTCTATGTTTTTATATGTGTTCAATAGTCCTTTTTTTGTTGAATTTTAATTTTATTCCATTATGTTTGGGAAAGATACAAGATATGATTTCTATTCTTTTAAATTTATAGTGGTTTGTTCTGTTTCTTATTGTATGTTCAGTCCTAGACAATCTACCATATATACCTGAAAAGAATGTATAGTCTGTGGTCGTTTGGTGAAATGTTCCATAAATGTCTATAAGGTTTCAGTTAGTTTACGGTGTTGTTTAACTCTAGTGGTCTCTTTTTTAATTTATTGAGGTAGATAGGTAAATCATAAAAGAAGAAATGTAAATAGCCAAGAATGATTGTCTTGACTTCCTAAAAACTGAACAACAATCAGAATGGCGAAAAAGTAATAAGACTGATAATACTAGGAATGGTCAAGTGGGTATGGGAGATGGTATTTGCTTACTTGCTGTTAGGGTAGTAAACTCAGATATCTAGAACATTCTGGAGTATAGTTCGACAGTAAGTATTGAAATCTCTAGAAACTATACTCTTGGATAAAACAGTTTAACTCTATATACATAAAGAATGTGTATCATAACATTGTTGGTAATGGAGAAAAATTGGAAAATAAAATAAATGAGCTGAGAATTGGTTAAATAAATTTATGGTATAGCCATTTATCATGATAAAATTCATCTTTATTGATAAGTAATCAACATATTTTGTTTGCTTAAGATTTTTTTGACATACCCAAAAATACATATTGTACAAAACTTGATAAGTTTATAAATATACTTCTATGAAACCTTCATCACAATCTATTAACCTGTTCATCACCATAAACCAATTCATCACCTACATTAGCTTTCCTTCCACCTTCTTATTTTATTATCATTATTTTTATGTTTTATTTGTGATCAGAACACTAAGATCTATCATAAAATATTTTAGATTGTATAATACAATATTATTAACTATACACACTATGCTATACAATATATCTCTAGGGCTTGTTTATCTTGTACTAATTAATATTTTGTACCCCTTGACTAATATCTGCTCATTTCCCTCTCCCTATATCATGTTTCTTTAGCATGAACGAAAAATAAGACTGTAAAGCAGTATGGATAGAGTCATGCCATTTTGGCCAAGATCTTTAAGTTGTATGTATATCTCTGAGTAGACAAAGTTTTAAAGGATATATATGTATACTACAATGCTATCTATAGGCAACAAGCTTATAGGCTTTTTAAAAAATTATTTTTAATTTGTATTGAATGCTTAGTAAAAAGAACAATAAAAATAAGAGGTATTTCTCCCTAGGAACAGTTTAGGTGATTTATATTTTCCCACTGATCAGTTGTTAGAAAATGGCTGGAAGAAATGCAAAGTTTTTTTTTTTTTTGACTTGTAAATTGCTTTATTCATCTATTCTTTTTTTCTCTTTTTTTCTTTATTTTTTAAATTATTATTATCATCGTAATCTTCTTCATATTACATTGGGTTACATATAATTTTACAGTGTATTACATTGCTTTTTCAAAGGGAATGCCATGCATGTCAGTCAATACAGAGACATTAGTCTCCCCATTTCATCATTCAATATCTTTTCTGTTTTTTCCAATCATTATTATTATTATCCTAATTATTTTTTAAAAGAGTCAATCAGTATTTCTCATTTTGCTTGTAAAAAGACTTTACCCATCATGAAATACTTCTCAGATCAATCCAGTTGAGAATACTATACATGTCATCACCAATAGGTAATAAGCCATATCTGTTTCTCACTAACATCTTACCTCTCTATTATTCTCTTGCTATCTTTCTCTATCCTCTTCTCCTCATCCCCCCTCCCCATTCCACACTGTCCTATTCTCGTTAAGTACCTTCACTGCTTTTATGTCCTCCTTTTTTGCTCTCTACCATAGAGTGCGGACAGTTGGTATATATTGAATGGATACATACAATATTTTTCTTTCATAGCCTGGCTTACTTCACTCAGCAATAGAGAAATGCAAAGGTCTTCAAACAGTCCTGGAAGCCTAAGATAATGAGCTGCTTTCTAGGATAGAGAAAAGAAGATTCAATTAAGTTAAATGGACTTTGGATTTCCTTTAGTTTTTATTCTACCTTGTGTATAACTGTTATGAGAAGAAGGTATTTGTTATTACAATACTGGTATTTTATTTTCCTTACCATAGAATGATTATGATGTCCTTATAACAGTAAATAGAGCAGTTTTTTTGGTCTCTGTATGGCTATTTACAATTTTTTATCTTTCTAACAGTATGAAAATGGAGCTGGTAAGAAGGTACGAAGATTGCCTTATATTCATTATCTTAGATGAGATATGGGACTGGAAGAAGCAACATCTTGGGAAAAATGGTGAGACCAAGCCCCAAGAATAGTTAATTTAGTGTGACTTAGAAGTCTAGTTTGATATTATTGCAATTCATTTATTGCTTAAAGGATTTTTTTTTTGTTTGTGTGGAATTTTCCTCCAAGGCTTATGTATTTATTATTTTCACAAGAGAGAAAGAGAAAGAGAGTAAGACAGAAGAAGAGAAAGAAAGAGAAAGGCAGACAGAAACCTCCAACAGGGTCCCCATGCTGTGTTCCACTCCTTCTCCAAACCAGCCTAAATCTCAAGCGCGTGCACCTTCTCATCGGGGTCCATCCAGCACTACAATGTGGTGTGTTACTGTTGAACCACTGGCTGGATTAGGATTTTCTTCTTCATATTTAAAAAAAATTCATTTATTTTACATTCACTCACTTTTTATTATTGTGCAAACTATCAGAGCAAATGTGGCTATATCTTGGTAGGTCCATAGTTAAGATAGAGTTTGTATCTATCTCTTTTGTATTTGCAGTGAAGCTAAAACTCACTGATAGCAACAGGTCATTTATATGTGGAAAAAATTAGTGGTTGTAGGAAGGTTATTAAAATCATTGGAAGTCTCAATTGGAACTCTGTGTTAAAGATTGGTATTTATTTAAAAATTTTTTACATTAAATTACTGTGTATTCTTGCAGCATACCAAATGCATTTTCCCATCATGAAAACACTGTATATGTCATATAACAGGTCTCCAGAACTTATTTATCTTGTATAACTGAAACTTTGTACATTTTGGCCATAACCTCTCTACTTCCCCCTGCCCTCAGGCTCTGGCAGCCACCATTCTATACCCTGCTTCTAGGAGTTAGACTATTTTGGGCTCTTGCACACTCTCTCTCTCAATCAATCAATCAATCAATATATAAACAAAATATAAATATAAATAAATCATACAATATTTCTTTTTTAGAGACCAGAATTTTAGTATTTTCATACCAGGAAGACTCTAAGGCTTACACTGTGTACATAGTTCAGTAACTAGATTTTTTGTGTGCCAATAGCTGTTATGAACATTATATTTGAAAAGTACAAGAAAATGCTTTACTTACCTTAATCAGCCAGTGGCTTAAATATTCCTACTGAATTTCATTCAGGTGTTTCAGTTTGTTTCCTGAACTTCTGATTTGCAAACTTCCTTTCCAGCATCTGGTGTGAGAAATTGCTCAGGATTTCAAAACAGATCTGCGCGTCCAGAGCGCAGCTATTGGTGCTTTGCAGGGGGTAAGTGAAGCCTATTTGGTTGGCCTTTTTGAAGATTCCATCCTATGTGCTATACATGCTAAATGTATAACAATTATGCCAAAAGACATCCAGCTAGCATGCCACATATGTGGAGAATGTACTTAAAAATCCACTATGATTGGAAATACTTCATCCTCAAAGAAAAAAATTTTTTCTCTTCTTCTTGTTATTGGTCGTTCTGAACGTTAGATTTTTTTTTTTTCCCCATGGGATCGAAAAGTACTTAAGTATATGATTGTGAGTGGAAATAGGTGACAGAAATCGGGTAGCAGCAGTTTTTTCGTTTTCATCTGTGTGTGGATTTTTTTTTTTTTTTTGGAGAGGATTTTGCTATAGGGCGTGTGTGCTCGCCAGCCAGCCAGAGACAGACAGAGAGATAGAAAGTGAGAAATCACCCCCCCAGGGGGAATGGCCACGCTGCAATCCCTTCTTCTCCATTCTCCTCTCGGTATCTTGGGCACACACGCACATGTGCCCGGCGTGAGTTTTAAGCCACCGGGTCCGGGACTCGAACAATGGTCGACTATGTGGGAGTCCAGTGACATAGCCATTACGCTAACTGCTGGTCCCTGTGGATTTTTAATATAAATGCAAGGGTGAAAAGCATTAATGCAAGTCAAAATATTTCAGTGAACAAGTTTCAGCAGTTCAACTTTATAACAATTATAAATAAACCTGTTAAATTTTTCTGGACAATGCCAGCCTTTGGATTTTTTAAAAACAAGTAAATTTCTTATCAATGGCAACTAAATTGTGTTTGTTGCATTTTTATCATACAGTAGATCCCATCTATTCACTAAACTTTTCTGAGTTGTCCTACATGCAAGTACATGTTTTTAATGTTGTATGTCTTCTGTGCTGTTCCTGTAAGTTTGCTATTAAAATACATTAAACTATTAAAAAAAAGTTTATTTCCCAAGCCCCCATGAATACTAAAGGGTAAACAGCCTCAGCACACAATTACTGAGGTGTGTGTGGGTGTGTGTGTGTGCGTGTGTATGCATATGTGCATGTATGTGTATATATATATAAATATACACATATATATATATACACACACCATACGTATATGTAAATATGTATATATAATATACTATATAATATACACCATACATATATGTATATATGTATAGGTATAATATATATACATCATATATAAACACACACATATATACCATACATACACCATATATACACTACATATATATATGCACTATATATATGTATACATATACACCATATATGTATATATCTCACATGTATGTATACACACCACATATATGTATATATGCACCATATATGTATACATACTATGTATACATCATACACATATACACCATATATGTATATATACATCATATATGTATATACACATCACATATGCATACATACCACATGTATCATACATATGTATACATACACACCACATATGTACACATACACATGCATGCATGCACACTATATATCATATATACATATATGTATATATACCATATATCTGGTGTGTGTGTATGTGTATGAGTGAGACTTAGAAATGCTCCTTAAAGCATCAAATCCTGCATCCAGCAAAGAAAATCACATTATATTTTTCTATGTCTTTCTATACAAAGAATGTATAATGACTCTTCCAATGACCCAACATCTGTAAAATATATATTCATATATTTATATTTATTTATGTATACTATATATATTTATTTCTTATTTGGTCATAGAAACTTGAATATATATCAGTCTCTTGTATCTGCAGCCTGATTTCTCACCTGCCCTTGGCCCTGCCAGCCCTATTCTGCTCTAGCTTTGTGCAATGCCCTCTGTCCCCACCGGCGTTTTTGTCTGGCCAGGCCCACATATGCATAATCGAAATATCATGAATTCCAGATGAATGGGATCCAAATTTGTGAGTTTATTCTATATACTTATTAATTCCATTGCCCCACACAGGTAGAAATGTAGTTTCAAGAGATGTTGGACACTGTGAGTTTTCCCTATGCAACGCAAGGATGGAAAAAACATGTGCTGAATAACTCTGAGCTGACCAACTGTAAAAACTCACAGTGCTCAATAGCTCTTAAATTTTTGTAATGGCCTGCTTACCTTTGGTGGTCTTGTTACTAGGCTTCAGTAATTGTACTTTGGGATTCTGTCTACTGGTGGAAGCATGAGGTAACATTAAGGTTTCTTAAGTCGGTAATGCCTGGGAGGTGTCCTTGTTCCTTTTCTCTCATTAAACAGCATTTTGTTGTCTCTTAGCTGATATTAAATCCATTTAAGAGCACAAATTCTAAAGGGAATACAAAAATGTACTGGAGTCAGACTTAGAAATGCTCCTTGTAAACATCAAATCCTGCATCCAGGCTTATGATAGGGGTTTATGTGGTCGTCTAGGTTGCTGGATAGAAATGTCGCTAAAATAACAGCAGCTGCCATAGATGTGAGTTGTGTGCATGAACAAAAAAGTGGAAAAAAGGGGTTAGCATGAAGACAAATAGTAGGCAGAAATGGCTGTTTTTAAAAAATAACTAATTGAAGCAAAGTGCTTTTTTTTTTTTGAGAGGTTTTTGTTATAGGGCACGTGCACTCGCCAGACAGACAGAGAGAGACATAGAGGCAGAAACATCCGTTCTCCTCTCGGGATCTTGGGAACGCACACACACGTGCCCGGCGTGAGTTTTAAGCCACCGGGTCTGGGACGCGAACCGTGGTCAACTACATGGGAGTCCAGCGACATAGCCATTACGCTAACTGCTGGTCCCGCCATGTTGTCTTCTTTATCCATATGTAGTGGATGGGAAGAGGAAAAGGTGGCACATTAAGTTCTTGACCTGAGAACGGCACACATCACCTCTCATATTTTGTTGGCTAGAAATGACAGTCACATGGCCATGCCTAACCTTGTGGTTAACAAGGGACAGGAGCTATGTGCCCAGGAAGAAAAGACAAACTTACAGTGAACAGCTAATGGTCTTTGCCACGCGTGAACTTGACAGGATGAAACTGTGCTCCAGGGAAGCTAAAGTAATTTGCCCAAATGTGGCAGAGATATTTGTAGCTATCATCCATCATCTTGGGATACAATGTGATTCCCAGCTAGAATCATAATTGAGGGGGAGAAGAAGAGGTAAAAGGCAAAGGAGACAGAGCTGAAGTAACAGAGGGTTAGCCTTGACATTCTGCCCAGGGATGCCCTTCCAAGCAAATTCCCTGGGGATTCTCCCAGCAGCTTTGTGTAGTGCTTGGTACAGGCTTTAACTTCCACTTTCTTCACATTTCTTGCTGTTTTTTTCCCCCTAACTTGTAGACACCTGGTGGGTCACTGGCTCTGAGTAACAGAGTTTCAGATCTCCACTGAGATAAAACAATAGCACCTCTCCAACAACTATTGTTGCAGCCATCCTGGCTGCAGGCTCAAGGAGAAAAACCTTGAATCAATTTGTCCCGTGGAGGCAGAGGGGTTGGCTGGCTGCCCTTCACAACTTGTTAAAATGAACACTTAGACTCTAGGGGGTGGGAAGTGATGAGGCCAAATCTGTGGGGTGATTCTCACTCCATGATTCTCTACACTGTTTTTTTTTTTTTTTAAGGCGTTGGGATTCTGTGTCACAGTTTTGGGATGCAGGGGGATAGTGATGAAACTTCCATCTTTTTACTTTCCCACCTGAAATGGAGTTAGTGATGACCCTTCCATCTTTTTACTTTCCCACCTGAAATGTTTTTAAAAACGAACACTTTAAATTTACTGGAATTTTGCCCAGATACTTTTTCTCTCCCAGCCAGACTGAAACAACCGTACCAAAGCTCTGTCTTGGGGATGAGAGTCTTAAAAACCCATGGCTCCTGCCTTCTGTGAGGGTGATTAGTACCCTGGTCACATACACTTCAGACCTGCTAGGGAAGGGACTCTCTCTCTACCCTGGCCAATGGCTGATCGGACCAGCCAACAAGTTCTGTTTTGCTTGACATGAAAGCTGGTTGAAGTTAAGCAGGAGACATGTTTTTGTTTCTTTAATAAATAAAAGTAAGGACCCTGTACATGAATAAAAGTAAAAGTCACTCCCTTGAGGTTTGAAGGCTTCCAAAAATAGTCCCAAGCTTAGCCAAGGCCAATGCAGCCAGAATTTCCATGGAAAGCTTTGCTGGTGAGGAAGAGGCCGTGCCAGTGGGTGTACAAACAGGCCGCCCCGACCTCTCCCCACAACCCTTCCTGTCTCAGTCACTGAGAGTTTAGAAAACAGGTTTTTGAAATCATGTCCATTTTCTAGTTTTAGATAAAGTCAGTGGCAGCCACAGAATTATTTATTATGGAATCCTACTTGGGGCCTGTAGGGGACTAGAGAAGTGAATGGCAAGGTGGATTATGACAGAGGAGTTGGGGGAAAACTTGTCTTTACCAGCCAGTGAGGGCATCTCTTTTTTAAAGAAAATTGCATTTAAAGGATTGCATGCATGTGACAGAGAGAGAAGAGAGCAAGAGAGAGGGAAAGAAGAGAGCAAGAGAGAGGAAAAGAGAAGCATCATGCTTCCACGTGGATGCCCATGCCACAGTCCCTTCTTCATTTTTCCCTTGGGATTTTGGGCATGCATGCACATGGGCTTGGTGTGTCTTTTCACGTTTCTAAGCCTCTGGGTCGGAGACTTGAACCACAAAGTCAGCCACGTGTGATTCAGCTGCCTTAACCACTATGCCACCCAGCTGGCCTGAGGACCTGTTTCTTAAAAGTAAAAGAAAAAAAAAAGGGAAAAAGAATAATAGGGTAAGAAAATTATATGACCTAAGTGAATATTTTCTCTTTTGGAAAAGTTTTTGTTATAGGGCACGTGCGCTCGCCAGACAGACAGAGAGAGATAGAGAGACAGAAAGCGAGAAATCACCCCCCAGAGGGGGATGGCCATGCTGCAATCCCTTCTCCTCCATTCTCCTCTCAGGATCTTGGCATACACGCACACGTACCCGGCGTGAGTTTAAGCCACCAGGTCCAGGACTTGAACAGCAGTCGATTACGTGGGAGGACTACGTGGGAGTCCAGTGACATAGCCGTTATGCTAACTGCTGGTCCCTTAAGTGAATATTTTCTAAAAAACCTGTTTTAAAGTAGCTTTCTCTTTTCCTGAATAATCAATTATTCATGGCAAAGGCGTCCCGGCTAATAGCAAGAAACCGTCCCCCAGTCTTGGTTGCTGTAGAACCCCTCTTCAGGATCTGCTCTCCAGCTTAGAGGGTTAGTTCAGGAGGCAGCATCGCCGAGGGCTGCTCGCTTTGCCCACCTGCAGTCATGGCCGATCTGTTTCTCCTTGAGCAAAGCCATCTAAAGAATTGGCATCTGTCTGCCAGAAAACTTTTCTGAAGTTCAGGGTTTCCAAGCAGCCCAGCCAGTAGATGTGAGGAAAAAAGAACTGCCCGGCCAACGTGGGTTGTGCCTCTCTCACTGTCCACTTCACGGAAGTTGCTGGGAGGAGCAAACCTGGAAGTTGGAGGAAAGTGAATATAAAAATTAAACGTTTTTGGTGGTTGTTGTTTTTGAGGAGGTAGGAAGCCGGGTGGTGATGTTGTTAGCTATTAAAATTCCGCTCTAAAAAAAAAGCATAGTTGCTTTTAAAGTGGATTTTTAATAAATGAATCTGTTCTTCACTACATCGTGGTATGTTTCAAAAGAGCTCAGGTGGCAAAATCAGAAAATCGTCCAAGGGAGACCTTTAGCTGAGTAAAACAGGCAAATACTCTTGCTTTCTCAAGACACAACTCGATTATTCTTATGTGCCCATATTTCCTGTGTGTGTTTTTACGACATGTAAGGGGCTTACTTACATATATTCCATATCTGAAACCTGCCACATATTTCTCAGTTTGAAAGACCGAAAAAGTAGAGTAGGCAGTGATTATACATTTTATTTTAGTTTATACTTTTCTGTGAGCCCAAGTAGGACAACAAAGGGATGTTTAGGAACAAGTCCCCCAGAAGCCATATTCTGCCTGTGTTTGGGGGAGGGTGCAGGAGGTGAGGAGGAGGCTGGGATGGTGTGGCCATCCTTTCCCCAGAGCAGTCATCTAGCTGAGTTAGGCTCTTCCTGTAGATATATTTGTTCTGAGAAACTGACATTATCTGTCTTTGGACACTCAGGAGTATCCGATGAGGTGATCAAGAGTTTGATAATAGAAGAGACAGTTTTGTGTCATCTTATTTGCTTTGATTACATGATGGGAGGACTGTGAAAAAAAATAAAGCTTATTAAGTATAAAAAATAATACAAAGCACATTTTCATTTTGGAGTCTTCAGAGAAGTAGTTGTAAGGAGACTGCCTGGTCACTTAGATTTTTCAAACAAAGCTGTAATCACAATAACTCAAAATGTTTCTGTTCAGGGAACCAGCAGTTAGCATAATGGCTATGTCGCTGGACTCCCACGTAGTCGACCACGGTTCGCGTTCCGGACCCGGTGGCTTACAACTCACGCCGGGCATGTGTGCGTGCGTGCCCAAGATCCCAAGAGGAGAATGGAGGAGAAGGGATTGCAGCATGACCATCCCCCCTGGGGGGTGATTTCTTGCTTTCTGTCTCTATGTCTCTCTCTGTCTGTCTGGCGAGCGCACGTGCCCTGTAGTGAAGACCTCTCCAAAAAGAAAAAAAAAAAATTTCTGTTCAGAGCTGAGTAAGAACTTCTGCATTGCAAAGGCAAATTCCATTTGAGCTGGAATTGTGGGTTCACCCCTGGTATGCTGACATTCTGTGAAAGTATTCATTTCTCACGCTTCTCATCTTGGTCACCCTTCTTATTCAGTTTTAGCTATATAAACAGACTATTTGGTTTATTAAGAGAATAGAGTGTGGCTACGAAACGTATTAGCCTCGTTAAAGAAAACACTTGCCTGTGAATGTTCAAGAGATCAAATCTGCTCGTGAATTCATGTCTGTGTAATGGGAAAACATCTGGGTAAATTAAAAAAAAATCAGCTTAAATGGAGATTGTGTTTTATAGTGTCAGATTTTTAAATGTGAGTACATCCTGGCAGTGCACTTCTTATATATAACAGTGCTTCCTTTTATGTAATAACACCCCTCCTTTTCAGTTTTCAGGCAAAGAAACACAAATTCAGTAAAAGCCAAGCTTTACCAGATTGCTGTACCTTTCACAACTCTCCAGACTTCAGTGTAACCTTCCCAACCTTCCTCTTTTCTTACTGAAAGTGGCTCATTTGTTTTAACCTATCCCCATAAGGTGGTTTCTTTCCTTTTCAAGTGATGATTTCCATTAGTCTCAGGCTGTTGTGCCTGCTCTTCTGTAATCCAAACCATGGACTGTTGCCTATCTTTGCAAGACACCTAGGCCTCACTTCTAATTTACAGATGAAGAATTGAGCCCAGAATGGTAAAGGTACTTCTGCCATCTCAGTGTGAATGTAAGTATCACCTACTCTGTTGCCCAAATATTTCTCTGGGCAATGACTATATCTCTCTCTCCCTC
>NW_006198305.1:2376512-2387591 GCF_000334495.1 Tupaia belangeri chinensis
ATCACTGTTTCAGGCCAGCCTTCATTATCTTTCTCTGGACCATACCTTAATAGCCTCTTGTCTAGTCACAATAACCTCTTGTCTAATCTCTCTTTATCTTGCTGTATCCACTCTGCACTGGCCCTTTCCACTGGAGTTAGATCAATTAATCTGAAATATGAATGCAACCAGTGCCACTTCTGTGCTTAATACCCTTAGTGAGTACCCTCACCCTTAGGATGCATTCTAAAGTTCTTAGCCTGGTGTACCAGCTGCTGTGTGTTTCTCTAGCTTCGTTTTCTATCCTTTTCATCTCATTCTTTATGCTCTCTGAATATCTGCTTGCAATGCTCCTGCCATACATCCACACCACCGGACTGTCACACACCTGTGAGGTTTTGCTCATGTTATTCCTATAGTAGTCAGATGTTTTGGTGACCAGAAATGAAACTGACCCAGCTTGACCTCTGCCAAAAAGATATTTATTGAAAGAACCTTGGGCAACTTACAGAATTACCACATAGGCCGAAGAACTAGACCAGCCTTGTAGCCTTCGCTGAGCACCACCTGACCTTGGGTGCTAGGGCTGCCCCAACCTCCTTTGGCATCAGTCTTTATAAACTAGCCCTCTGTATGGCTGCTTAGAAAGCCAAGAATGATCTTTTGTAGTCTGTTTCTTTTTGCTATTAGCTCCTGATCTAATGCTTGTGGCAAGTGTATCTATCTATTCAAACCTAATTCACATGCATATTCCCTGACTGCACAAGAGGGCAGACAGAAAGTATTAGGAATGTTCATCTACTATTGTGGGAATCCCACCAACCTTTGGGAGGAGTGAAATACCTGAACAATAGAAGGGAGTTCAGATTCTGAGTGGCCCAGAGTGGGCTGTCCATTGTAATTGCTAAGTGTCTGTGACAATTCTACAAGCTTCCCAGTTTTCTTTCATGGCTTACTTTTAGTGCTTTGTCCCAACTTTATTCGCTTAGTCAGTTCTTGCTTGTGATCCCATATGAGTGCAGATGTCTGCCTGAAAAAAATCTTCCTTGCACCTCAGATTGAGTTCGTCTTTCCTTTAGTCAGTTAGGCATATTTATTTCTTATGATTTGTGATATTTTGTTGTATTGCTGTTTAGGTAGATAACACGTGTCTACCTCTCACCTTACCTCAAGGGTAGGTACTGTGCTTTAGATATATCTTTGGACTCCTTGTGCTGTGCACAGTATTTGACTTAGAAATGTGCCTTTGCATCCATTTATTCGCCATTTGTTCAACTGAATGGAACTGCAAAAAATAGCACAGGAAATCAATGGCAGAGGTGGAGTAAAACCCAATCCTCTTGATGTTCATGTTTCTAAACTAATGGAAACATCCATCCTTTCCTCTCTCTTCTCCCTCTTCCACTCTAATCCTTATTTATTTATAAACATGGTTTGGCATCTGGTCAGTCTTCACTATTCCCAGTGATTTTTTTTTTTTTTTGCTAAAAGGTGTGAGTGCTTACTGGAGAGAGGGAGAGAGAGAGGAGAGACAGAAAGAGAAAGTGAGAAATCACCCCACAGGGGAGATGGCCATTCCACAATCTCTCCTCCTATATTTTCCTCTAAAGACCTTGGACATGCATGCTCATGTGCCATTGTGTTTCTCAGGGTGCTGGGTCTGGGACTGGAACTGTGAAGTTGGCCATGTAGGATCTAGTCACCTTAACCATCACACCTCCTGGCTGGCCTTCAGTGTATTTTTAACTCACCCTAACTATTGCCATGGCAAGTGGCTTAAGGAACCATGGCTGTTGATGTGGACACTGTGGTTCTGCCAGGTCAAGGGAGAGCATGAAGACCCTGAATGTGAAGTAGGCAACTGCACAGACCTTTTGGGAGAATATGTACAGCTACAATTTGGTCTTGGGTAGTTATTCCAGGAATTGAATTAGGTTTCCTTGGAGCAGACAGTCCAACAGATCAATGCTTTGGCCAGGAAGTGTATGCATTTTTAAGAGGAACACAAACACAGCTCACGCTGGTCATACAGCAGCTTAGGTAGATGGATTTTTACTCCAGCAGACAGTTGGTTCCTGCGTAGAAATATGAGCCAAGGACCAGGAGACCCCAATTCAATTTCCAGTTAAGTCATCTCTGTTTATTTCTCACAAAATACTTATTTTTTTTTAAATTGAAATTAAAACGTCATGCTTAAAACACTCTATAGTAAACAGAGGCTTTAAAAGAAGAGCTGTTGCCAACATTGCTTTTTGTTAAAGCTGTATCCAATTTAAAGTTTATTTTATACCCGGGATATGGAATGGTGTGCAGAGTGCTACAGAAGTCACTGCACATCTGGGTAGGACTGATCAACTGATCAGATGTTTTGGCAGAGGTCCTCTCTCTGGATGAGACCCACAGCTCTGGAGAGGGATGGGTGTGTGTGTGTGCACATGTACATGGAGCATTGGAAACAAGGTGCATGCTTCTACAATCTGCCGTACTCGGCAGGTCCTGTTGATTCTACATTCTGTGTCTTTGGATCACTCTTTTCTCCCCATCTCTTTGTCATACTAATTCCCATCTCCATCACCTCTTGACTGGCCTTTCAGCATCCACTACTGCCCACCACCTGATCTGGTGCCAACCGATGGCCTCCTGTTGCTCTTAGGATAAAGGTGAAAATCCTAAACACTCCCCATCCCTTATGATCTAGCCCCATCCAGCTTTTCATCCTGATTTTCCATTCATTCCCCTGCTCTCTGTGGGGCAGCTGCTGTGCCCTGTCTATCATGTGACCTTGTGCCAAATCCCTCCTGCCCCAAGGACACCCTTGTGCTGTTCCTCTGTTGGGAAACGCTCCACAACCCCTCTGTCCTATGGTCGTCACAGAGTTAATGCCTACCCATCCTTTACATCTCAGTTCAGAGAACTTCCTTAGAACACCTTCCTTATCCCCTACCCACAGTGGGTCCTCTAGTTTTATACTATCAGTATGGCAAGAACATTCTTTTCCTTTTTAGCAGTTATCATCACTTGTACTTACACATTTGTTTTCATGATTATTTGAATGGTCTTATTGCCTGTACTAACAATAATGGGAACAAAAATGGAAACTCTTACTACATACCTGATGATTTATAAATTCTGTCAATGTACTAACATATTTGGTCCTTACAAAAACTGAGAAGCACATCCCAGTACTACTCTCCCAGAGGGCTTGCTCATAGCCACATAGCTGGTAAACACAAGGCTGGGATTTGAACCAGGCAGGCAAACCCCAACATGTACATATTTAATTATGATACTATTCTACCTTCCTCTGAGATCAGTTTCTCAACCTTTGTTTCATGATCCTTCCTAGCCACCCACTCCCAGGACCAAAGAGCCTTTTTTATAGATATGTTTTACTAATTCTCCCCCCATGAAATTTTACTACCATGGATATATTGTTGTAATGAAGAACAATGGCCACCTCTTTATCAAAATATCCATATCCTAAACTGCAAAAACTATGAATATGTTAATATTACATGGCATGAAGGGATAAGGCTGCAGATGGGGTTAAGGTTGCAAATCAGATGATTTCAAGATGGGAGATTACCTTGGATTATTCCGATGGACTCAATGTGATCCCAAGGGTCCTTGTAAATAAAAGAGGCAGGCCAGTGAGTCTGTGTCAAAAGGATATAGTGTAAGAAAGACTTGACCAGCCATTGATGACTTGAAAGACGGAGGAAGGGGTCATAAGCCAAGGACCTTGGGCAGCCTACAGGAGTAGAAAAGGCAAAAAACCAGATTCTCCCCTAGAGCCTGCAGAAGAAATATAACCCTGTCAACACTTGGGCTTTAGGCCAGTGATACCTATTTCAGACTTCTGACTCCTAGAACTTTAAGGTAATACGTTTGTGTTATTTAAAACCATGAAGTCTGTGGTAACTTGTTATAGCAGCAGTAGGAAACTAATATAACTCTTTCACTGTGTACATACTATATGCATATCTGTTTTATACATGAAAAGGATAATTTTTTTGCTACTCAAGAACCAGTTATTCTGTATTGGAGGCAATGTTGCTTCCCCGAAAATGCATGCACTGGATTACAAGAACAAACATTGTCTCTTGCTCTGATCTCCATTTCCTAAAATATGGAAACAAAACAGCCATGGGAAGTTTGGGCCATGTCCCATCTAAGTGCCTAACACTTAGTAGGCACACAGTAAGCATTTATTGAGTGAGTGAATGAAGGAATAAATGACTATAAACTTAAAAGCCATAATCCTACTTATGAAAAATAAAAAGGACAAAAGGATCCCATGTTAGGAAGTGGTGAATCAATGGTTTTGCATTAACTGTTAGATTTTAGTGCTATGAGTGGCAAATTCATCACCACAATGTAGTGGCACAAGGGTGCCTACAGCGTTGGGTACTAGCAGAAAGGGTCTTGGGAATGTTGGCTCTGGGGTATGCCATGAGCACAGTGGTCCGCAAGTGGTCTTAGACTGCTTGGGGTCTTGGGGATGATTGGATAAAGGAGCCTGGTATCTCATATCTAAGGAAAAGGAACCAGAATCTACTGTGAATTAGGTGAAACACCTTGGCTTATCGATAATCAAAGCCTATGCAGTCAGCATTTTAATTCCTATTTTGCTGATGAGGAAGCTCAGAGAGGCCAAGTGTCTTGCTCAAAATTGCTTGACAAAATTTTTCTAGGTTCTCCAAGACTAGAGAAGAAATTCTTGTAAATTTATCATTATTATTATTTTAACTCATAGAAAACTCTTAAGATTTGAGTTTAAACAAGTAGTTTTTAAGTTTAAGTAGAGCCAAACAGCTTCAGGGGCCTGTGCTATGTTTCTGCCAGTTCCCTCTCTTTCCTCTCACTTGCCAAGTGTCTATTTGGAAAGAGTTTTCCAGGGCTCCAGAGCTGGTGGCTCAACTTTTGCAGGAGAACCGACATCACCATGTGGGTTTCTGGCCACCTTTCTGGTTCTGTGGAAGGTGTGGGCTCTTCCAAGGGCCTGCTCTGTGTCTGTGTCACAGTGATGATGGGAGCACTAAACTCCTTTGGATGACAGGACATGCTGGCTTTGGTTTTTCTCTAACACTGGCAACATCAGCACATTCCTTTTTGACCCTCCTACAGATGGGTGTGGGGAAGCCAGGAAGAGTCACCCCAATGGGGTAAATTCAAAGGGATGGAGTAGGGAATGTGCTGTGCTTTGCCGTTCTACCCCAACTGAGAATGGGCAAAGACTGGAGGGTTGCAAGAGGGAGGATGGGGATCTTTGGGGAAGTAGCCAAGATGGGGTCTGAGCACAGTGTATGTAGTACAGGAGGCGTTGAGGGCAGTCATTTCTCAGGCACATATGAGGGGTGGCCTCAAAGCTGCACTTGGCAGAATTCATCACTTCACTTGATCTTACCACATGGCAGTACTGGTCTCCAGGGCCCATGCATAGCTAACGAGGAACACTTGTCTGGCTTTCACGTTTATGAATAACTTTCCTGTGAAAAATCTCAGGATGGTGAGTCTTAAGGGGATATGGCCCAACCTTTCCATGGCTGTTTTGTTTCCATATTTTAGCAGTCATTGATTCCAGTACCTACTATGTAGAATGATAACAGAAAATGAAAACATTTGGGTTGCATTTTCTATTCAACTTATTTTTACCTTCCATTATCCAATTTTTATCTTCATATCAAATCCTGTGAGGTTGGATAGTACACACTCATTTTCAGATGAGAATACTAAAGCTTAGACAAAGTAACCAGCTCAAGTTTGTTACGATATGGATACTAATACTATGATCTATCATAGTATGTACACAACTGTATGTACTCACATTTATTTAATTCCCAGAGCACTGGAGGTAGATATTATTTCTTTCAATTGGAAGATATGAAAACCAAGGTGCAAAGTGACTAAAAACTTGCTCAAGCTAAATATTACAGCTACTAAGAAAAGACAGGACTCAATTTTTGTAATCCTCTTTCCTCTTTGCAGTGCTTCCTTTCTATGCTAAATAATCTGGGAGATATAATGGAAAAGAGAGCTCTAGAGGAGTTCAAAGATTGGCCCAGAAGATTTAGACTTTATAGTCTTTTCAACCCCTTCCTGTATTTGTCTGGCTAGTCCCAATTTCTTTCTTAAATGGAGTAGTTCCTATATTACTCTGGTACCACTGGAACTATAGGAGACTGGTCATTTTGACCTCATAGTTGGGGGTTGCTATCCCTCCAGGAAGTTTCTCCTGATATGCAGCATGACCCATAAACACAGAGATTACTGGCAAGAAAATCGCTCAAAAGAAGTATTATAAACTGTCCTGTATAGTGTTCTACTGCTTGAAGGTAGAGACATTGGGCTCTAGCTTTCCCTAGCTGGATTCTCACCAACATGAAAGGACTGATCCTCTGTTGCTACCTCTGCTGGGCACTGCTTTTTTAAATCTTGAATTTGACTGAGTACTTTATAGCTACTTTCCCCCAGACTCTAGCTCAGGTGAACTGTGAATATTATCTCTCTTTGATCTTTCCTGGACTACATTGCAAAATAGAACTCTGATGCCTAGTTTTTGCAAGCCAAAAATTGGAATGGGTGGCTTGGCATGTATCTGTATCCTTTGGGGTTGATGCTTTAAAATAAATGTTTGCACTTAGAGGTGTAATTTAGGGTTTTTTTTTTTTTTCTTTTTAGAGATTTTTGCTATAGGATGTGTACACTGTATGCTCACTGGAGAGACACAGAGAGACAGACAAAAAGTGAGAAATTACTCCCTGGGCATGATGGCCACACCACTGTCCCTTCTCCTCCATTTTCCTCTCAGGTTTTTGGGCACTCATGCATGCACATGAACCCAATGTGCATTTCAAGCCTCCGGGTCAAGGACTTGAACCATGGTCACCATGTGGGAGCCCAGCAACATAATCACTATACCATCTGCTGGTCCCCAGTTTCTTGGATGTTTTGATGACCATCACTACCATAACTTTTCCCAAATTCCTAAAGTTTGGGTTCTGTGACCATCACTTTCTTCTTGCTAGCTCCGAAAAAATATCTATTTCTTGCATTGGGGTTCTCTCCCCTCTTTTCTTGCCAATCTCAAGTACATGTCTTTGTCATCATAGCTAGACGGCCAACCAGTGCTTTGTATGGATATTCAGAGGACATCCATTATTTAGTGACTTTAAAATTAGTTAGGAATCCCCACAAAATTGGCAAAGAATTTATTTGGCTATTTGCTATTAATATTTGGGAAATAAGTTACAGAGCACTTGGTTTCTGACTTATCATTAATATTGCAGATAGTCTTGCTTTGGTTTTTAAAATGAGAAGGCACTAACCCATATGCATCATGTACTATAAAACCATTTGATGTCATGCTTCTTTAGCACTTTACTCAACCTCACTGTGACTTTATTAGCTCTATTAAAGGTATTTGTTGTCTTTTTTTTTTTTTTTGCATAGGTGATAGACTTTTCAAGGTCAGAAACCTACCTTATTCATGTTTGTATTCTCAGTCCAATCACTACCTCAAACACAATATACATAGAAAAATCAAATCAGTGGATTTGATCTGTTTTATATATAATTTACCATTGCTACTCATTGAGTCATAACTGTATATTTATGTCCCTATTAAATTTTTAGCTTGGGCCATTTATTAAAAGCTATAGATTAAAAGAAAAAAATTACTTTTTTTTTTTTTTTTGGGTGGGGGGAGAGGTTTTCGCTATAGAACGCGTGCGCTAGCCAGACAGACAGAGACAGAGACAGAAAGCGAGAAATCACCCCCCAGAGTGGATGGTCACGCCACAATACCTTCTCCTCCATTCTCCTCTCGGGATCTTGGGCATGCACGCACACGCGCTCGGCGTGAGTTTTAAGCCACCGGGTCTGGGATGCGAACCGCAGTCGACTACATGGCAGTCCAGCAACATAGCCATTACGCTAACTGCTGGTTCCCAAAAGAAAAAAATTTTCTATAGAAATTGTCTTTTCTTTCCTCCAAGCATATGATAGTAAAACTACTTAGCATGCTGAAAGAATGGATTACTTTCACTCATATGAATAATAATCTGCTAAAAAAATTCATATAATACTTACCATATGCCAGGTGATCTTCTAAGATCTTGTCTGCTTTATCACAACCCTGTTGTCATCTCCATTTGCCAAGAACTGCAATGACTTGACCAGGGAGAACTGAAGTTTGAACCTGGTAGAATAATCAAAAAGGCTTATGGGCTGACAGGCAGGTAGCATGATGGTTAAGGCACTGGACTCCTGCGTGGCTGATTGTGGTTTGAGTCCTGGGCCTGACAGCTTGCTTTATCTCTCTGTCTCTGTCTCTCTCTTTGGCACTTTGAAGAATAATAATAAATAAAAATTAAATAATTCTTAAAAAAAGAATGATCAAGAAGGCAATCACTTAGGTGCCGTGCTGTTTTCTTTTGAGTAATTTACTTAACCAATCAATATTAGATTTTGTGTGAGAGATGCTTCAACATTATTTTGTCATATTACCTTGACAATATGATTAAAAGATAGGTGTGATTATTACTTTCCTTTTTCAGTGGAGGAAATGAAAACTCAGGCTGAGTGGCTAGTCCATGCCACTGACAAGGAGCAAAGTCTGAATGCGAAAACAAATGCTCTGCTCTTTCCATTGTGTCCCAGCTGGAAGCAAATCAATTAATGCTGCTGTTTATTTAAGGTTAAATTCCTGGGGTCTACTTTGTCATAATTTTTACTTTGCTGATCTGAGTCTTAGAAGGGGCTTTGAAATTTGACCTTAGTTTGAGTCCTTTTTCTATCAATTCCTATTTCTGAGGTATTGGTCAAGTCTTATTAGCCTCTTGATGTCACAGTCTCCTTATGAAAATGGGTTTTGTGTATGAAAATTAGATGAGATGCTGCATGAGGAGAATGCCTAGTACATGGTAAAGCTCTGTATGTATTCACTTCTATCCAGAGGGCTAGCAGATGACCAAATATATGCTCTGGACAGAAGGAGAGTTTGACCTCCTAAGAATTTGCTTGAATCAGTTAAACCCCCTGTGTCTCATGTGCTCTCTCTGTGTCCTCCTATCCTCACCTTATTTAATGGTTTAATGATACCAATGTCTCCCTTCCCTTCTTTGGTCTTATTTATTTATTTCCATAGGTTGCATGCACTGACCAAAGAAAGGTAGAGAGAGGGAAAGTGAGACAGCCCTCCCCTGCCCCACCCCATGGGATAGCCACACTGCAATCCCTTCTCCTATGTTCTCCTTTCAGGATTTTTTGGCATGCACACACATGAGCCCAGTGTGGTTTTTAAGCCATTTGAGACTCAAACCGTGGTTGGCCACGTAATCTAGCGCCTTATCTGTCACGCCACTTGCTGGCCCCCTCCTTTTCCTTCTTTAACACCATTCTCCTTTGCTCCTCCTCTCTCTCTGCCTTTTTCAGAGACTAGCACGTTTCATTGAAGGCTTCTTAATTAATTGATTCCAAACACAAGAAAGTATTTACTATTGAACGAAATAGTTCTGGGTACAATGCCACCAGGTTTAAGAAGGAGGGAAAACAATGGAAGCAGGTCTGTGAGAATTGTACATTGAAGCCCTACTGTCAGTTCAGTCTTATCCAGTTTTTCTGGAGATAGGTGTTTAGAGAAATACACCACTCCTGGAAATTAAAACAAAACAAAACAAAACAGAAACAGAAAGGTCAGATAACTTCTAGCACAACAACAACAAAATTAAGTAAAGAAATAAAAAGAAAGAACAAATACATCCTTACTCAAATAAGGTAAATCTGTCCCATTTAAAGGCTATTAAACAATGCCTGAACTTTACACAATTATTTTTCCCTATGAATTTCAGATACTCCAAGTATACTGGCTTATGACTCGTTCTCACCTTCTGTGGAAGCAAGGTAGAGCAAGATGAACTAGGCTTTTTTTGGGAAGGAGAAGTGGGTGTCTTGAAACTTTATAGGAACCTTTGCTTCTCTGCTTGGCCAAGGTTACCTGAGAGCTGCTGTGGCTTGAGCTTGGGTAGCCCAGGACCCTATCCCTCTCCTTCCTACTAACTGCTTTTCCTTGGTAAAATCAAGACGCTCTTTCCCAAGTGAGGGGACAAGAATTTTCTTTTCCAGAACATACTATGAAGTAGGATAAAATGACTCATCTGGTTTAATTTAAAATGCAAAAATCTTTGAAAAATAGGTATTTTCAAAATAAGCATTTTGGTTTGGAGCTCTGGTTCTCATTAACTTGGTTAAAGCCCCTGATGGTATGTTGGAACTGCTTGAACACTAACTCTCACGCCTGCTCTCAGGTGTCTTGAAAGCTGCCGCCTTCTGAGGGGCTTGCTGGCCAGTGGCATTTTGACAGCGGCAACTTGGTGTTCCTTTCACTTCACCTGTGATTTTTTGAAAGGGCGCTGAGTGATTTAATGTGATATTTTGGTAATCGCGGCCCACTATCCCGAAGCACGTGGTATAGAAATGTCAGTACTTAGGGTCTGGTTCTGCCTTCAAGCACTTGCACGAATCCTCTGGCATCTATGACCTCTTTCATCCCTTCCCCTCCTTGCTTCCATGCCAGGGACTTATTGTCACTGGAGTTCATTGCCCTTGGGTCTCTAAGGAAAAGCTTTGGCTGAGGTTGAAGTGTCCTTCAAGCCTAATGGGAGTATATTAAATGTTATTAGACCAAGCCAAATACAATCTCTATACCTATTGTTAAATTTAGAATGCATGGTACAAAAAAGGCATTCCACAGGCATGTAAAATTACATGTTTACTTTAAGACATTCCTTTTATCTATGATGTTCCAAGTATATTAAGAACATTAACTGCTGTTACTCAGGAATAACCTTCATTAGGAAGGCAGGCAGGAAACCTGGCAATCTTTTTCTACAGGCCCCCAGGAAAGGGAGAACAGAACTCTGAAGCTACACTCACCTAAATTTCAGGGTCCCAGGTCCTGGACATTATGTGTTTGAGACAGTGCTTTATTTCCTTGAGCCCTGGCAGAAGTTCTGCACTGTCCATGTGAAGCTTGTGCCCTCTGATCATTCCCAGAAGTGGTGAAACTACACAAAGGTACATTTAGAAGGCCTTCCCTAC